>NC_141824.1:16362205-16526580 GCF_982586985.1 Callionymus lyra | reverse complement strand
ATTCATTCATTCATTCATTCATTTATTCATTCATTCATTCAGTCATTCATTTGCTACCGCTTTATCCCGAATCAATGAAACTAAAATGTCTGAGCTGCCCACGAACTTGACCTATCTTACATATGATGGTGGCTCATGGTGACGATGAAAATCGCTTTATAGCACTTATAAAACGTTAATAATGCGTAGTTTATCAATAAATCCTGAGGGATCAATAAAGTTAATCTATCTAATATGTAAGCACATGTAGCGACACCGTGTGGTGATAACATTACATCGACTCCGGTACAGGACAGTTAAAAAACCTGTGTTCATGTTTAAGTGACAAAAGATATTGAAGGTCAAGGTTCATCAGTCACATTTACATCAGCAGTCAACCATGATGTTGTGAAAAACTGACCTGACTCACCCATGTTGTTCTTGTCCAGAGTTCGAGAGCTCAGAGACGCTCCTGAACTCGGAGGTCCACATGCTGCTCGAGCACCGGAAGCAGCAGAACGAGAGCGCGGAGGACGAGCAGGAGCTGTCGGAGGTCTTCATGAAGACGCTCAACTACACGGCCCGTTTCAGCCGCTTCAAGAACCGCGAGACCATTACGGCAGTGCGGAGGTGAGTCTAGCGTCCGGAGACCTGAACCAGACACCAGAGGTCTATGGCACAAAAGTAGGATGAGGGATTAAGTCGGGCTATCTTGTTTATCCTGGCTCCATCTATCTATGGTCCTTTTGCCCAAAGCAGGATAGAGGGAAGTGGGATATGTTATGAAATCAGTTACCATGGAGATTTATTCTGTGGAGCTAGCCTGCTCCAGACCAGGCTAACTTCCAGGATCTATATGATCTCAATCTGTATCTCAGTCAGAAGTCACCAGAAATCAATCAATATTTATTACACTGCACACTACACACTCTAAAACATTCAACTAGACCGTCTGTGATTATTAAAATATGTGTGATCATTGGTTTACATAGTTTTAGATAACTGATTATCTTAAATTAATTTGTCATTTACACTTTTCCACAAACCATATAAATACACAAAGAGTAACATGATGTTCCTTTATTGAATAAGGACAAACCAAAGCAAAAAAAACACAGTTCATTTAGTTTGTAAAAATTGGCTTTAAAAATAAAATTTTCTTTGCCTTTCAAAACTGAAGGTCCACAGTGGCATAAGAAATGAAAGGATACAGAAGCCTCCATGTAGGCCTGTATACAAATGTACTAATAACTCAATCAAATCAATGAAAAATAACAAATTCATTTTCCAGTGCAGGTCATATTTAACTTAAATTCTCATTCATATTAAAGAAAATAATTTAAAAAAAATACTGGTCTCAGACAAGCCAACCACTGTCATCATCCGGGAAGATGGCAGCATTGTCCCAGTTTATCAGTGATGGCACTGTAGGGGGCGCTCTTCTTCCAGGGCTAACACTCAATGGTTCAGGCACCGAAAGCCTTCAGTACGCCAAATCTATAGGTAGTGGAAGAGACTAAAATATGAAGTTACCACTTGTATTTTAACCTAGGACCTTAGGCACCAAAAGCAAGGATCATACTCCTGGCCCATCAAGCCATGAAAGAAAAAAATGCTTCTTTTCCCCTATAGATTTAAAGTTAGTTTAGAAGCATGAGACAAATATGAACATGGTTTGAACCAGAATTATACAAAGCAATGTTTCCTGTTTATTTTTTTTATTTTGTCTCGAGTTCTTTATAGTTTTCTAAAAGGAAGTCTTGTTGCCCTTTTTGCCATAGTGGATCAGTGAATCTTTGATCGATCTTCGGGTCTAGTTGAGGAAGCCGTGTGTTGCATTTAGCCAGGATTGGTTTCACCTGATGTATCCGTGTCTGCTCATCTTGGTCTTTGTGCAACCAAGTAAGCCTGGACGCTCTTGTTTTGGATTCATCCAACCCAGCTTACTTACTCATCCTGGACGTCTAAATCCTACTTTTGCGCAATAGGCCTCATAATGGTGAGTAGGGTTGCAACGATAATTCAGCGATGTTGCCAAAAATCTGTAATGAAAATTACATTTAAAGAGAAAATGAATGATAGTGTTCAGTAAACGAGACATCAATATTCAAAGTTCAATGCATTTGTTGCATGACTGTCTGCGTATGTTTTATTGAGCTACACAAGTTATGTACATGACTAGATCCTCTATGCCTCGCATGATTGGCTAAAGGTTCAATCAAGTAGCTTGGTTCTCATTTAACCGATTAGTAGAATCGTTTTAGTAGTCAGTAACTAGTTGACTATGAAAGAGATGGCGCTGGAATGGGTGAGTTGTGGACTGGCTCAAACCGTTGGGCTGATGGGTAACACTGTTTGAGTGCAGATGAACTGACATGAGGGAGGGAGCAGGGGGGGGTCACATGACATGAACACATTGTTTTTTGGTTCTGATGCATGTTCAGCAGACCCTTTAAACTGGGTTTCTCCAAAATAAACGTGTTGTGTTGGTTCTAACTATCCACTTGTGTCCTCAGCCTGCTGCTGCAGAAGAAGCTTCACAAATTTGAGTTGGCGAGTCTGGCAAACTTGTGTCCGGAAGCTGCAGAAGAGGCCAAAGCTCTGATCCCGAGGTGGGTTGACCAGTTTCTATTTTGGTTCCATTCGAGAAGCTGGACTGGATTGTTTGTTCATTGGTGTTGTAACCCACAATCTGTGTATGTTGTTTATTTCTCTAGTTATTTATTTGTTATTGTCCTTAATTTAATTCTTTTATTCATAATCATGATTTTATAAATGTTTTTGTTGATATTTTGAATGTGTACTGTATGTTTTAAATGTGTTTCTATGGTAATCGTGTGTTTAGTGAGCTTCTCTGACAACCTAAATTCTTCAATACTGAAAGAATAAAGTCTTATCTTATCTTGTATGTTTTAGTCTTGAGGGTCGCTTTGAGGATGAGGAGCTGCAGCAGATCCTGGATGACATCCAGACCAAGAGGAGCTTCCAGTACTGACACCAGAACCTTTTCCATTTTTGTCACTTGTCTGTTTATAATAAAAACCTCAATAATCCATTCTGATGACATCATCCCCTGTCGGGTCAGATGTTGATACAGTAGTCGCTCTTTCCGTCCTCCAGAACCTCAGGCAGGATGCCAGCAGAGGTCCTGGTCATCTGAACTGAGCTGGTACCAAACAAAGTTTTCTCAAGTTCCATCAGCTGTCTCCAGAACCCTGCGTTGGGTCGGATGAATGGCCGCTGCTCCAAAACCCGGTGATGCGCCTGACTCAGCCTGAGACCTTCACTCCTGCAACATAAACCAGAACCAGCTCAGAGCTTCCAAAACCCGAGTTTTTTTCGAAGTTCTGACCTCATCAGGTGGGCGATGACCACGGTGGCGGAGCGACTCCTGCCGGCACTGCAGTGCACCAGAGTGGACCCGTTCTGGTTCTGAACGATGTTTTCTGACACCAGACTAAAATACTGGTCCAGTGGGGCGTGCGGGCAGTCTTGCACGGGCACATCCAGAACACGAAGGTCGTCCAGCTCCGGGTACTGGACGTCTAGTCCGCTGCAGTTGATGACCAGCGTCACCCTCCGGCTGGTCAGGACGCTGCGGTTCAGGGCCGAGTCCAGGCCTGACAGGTACAGACCGGGACCGATCTGTGACACCGACATGACCACGTGATGGGCGATCAGCTGTTTTAGATGCTGACGTCAGCGGGTGTGTATTCCTGCAGTCACGTGACTGGAAACAAAACAGAAACCTAGACACAAACGGGAAAGAAATCACTTGAACAAAAGTTCCAGCTTATCCTCGCCTCAAGTGTTGTTGGGACCTGCCTGGTATGGACTCTTCCGGCCGACACGTGAGTCTTCTTTCGGGTTTCTTGGTCGTGAAAAGTCGATGAGCGAATTCAGGATGGACGTAAACAAAATGACGTCTTTTATAGGAGGCAGGAACTCCGTTTTTTTCCGCCCGCTACCGTCTGTGTACGTTACTTTATTATTGATGTTGTTACGTCAAACATTTTTTATGGCGATGCGCTTTAAATACATATAACTTCCGGTCGGTTTGAAAAAATAAAAGGCGACACTTCCGGTCTTCTGTGTCACCCGAAAACTTTATTAGCCAACATGAAAAATTTGCTTCATGAGTGCTTGACTGGGAAAGGTAACAGAAGACTTCATGACGGACCAGAACCACCCGCAGGTTCTCCCTCACGTACGGTACCACCCCACCATCCAGAGACCTGATGCTGCTTCCAGAGACAGTGGGGTTCACAGACCAGACCACAAAAGCAGGTCTGACCTGAGACAAAAGCGACTTCCTCCTTCTGGTCCTGGCCCAGGTACGGACCCTGGTTAGATATAAACTCTCGGTCTCATACCTGGTTACCAAGTGGTTTGTTTCTAGGTGTAGACGCAGCACATTTCAATCAGGTGGTCCGAATCCACTCGACCATCAAGGCGCCGGGACCAAAGGCCGGACCACATCAAATTACCAGACCAGCACCACATCATCCTCCTCTTAGGTCTTTCTCATGTCCAGGTACTGTCATCAACAGGACATAGCATCCATTCAAATTTCAAAAGGTCAAAGGTATAATTAAGAGGGTTCTGCTTCTTCACAGCTCTCACTCTGTCAGGTATGAAGTTGGACCAGCGTCAGGTTGAGCAGGGGGAGGCTCTGACCCGTGGACAGAGAAACAACCCGGCCTGGATGGCCTGGAGGAAGAACCGGATCACAGCATCGTTGGCTCACAGCATCGCTCACTGTCGCTTTGTCAATGGGAGAAGCGAGACTCCGCCCACCTCATACCTTGCAAGAATCACAGGTGAGACGACCTCCTATGTGCTTATTTTTGTCTTATAAATATATTTACAGGAGACAAAAGTAAGCCCATAGAGACCTCCCTCATTATCTTGTTTCAGTTAGTGCTTAAATTTGATTGACAGATGAGAGGACAAACAGAATGACAGAACCCATGAAGTGGGGCGTGGATCATGAAGAAACAGCCATCAGGGCGTACCAGCAGAAACAATCCCAGGAGTGGAATGATTCTTTCTCAGTCGAGGCCTGTGGCCTGTTTATCGACCCGCTGTCCCCCTGGCTAGCTGCCAGTCCAGATGCCATCGTGACAGACAAGCAAAACGGACAACGGCTGCGCGTCGTTGAGGTCAAGTGTCCCCACAAACACAGAGACCACCTGGTGGCAGAGGCCTGCCAGGACAAAGACTTCTGTCTGGATATTAAACAGCCACTTGGACAGGTATACTTTGACCTTTAACCCTCACCACCCGTGTGTACTCTAACATCACCGGCGTTCTCTGCAGCCGGCGGTTTTCCTTCTGAAGAGGAACCATCCCTACTTCACCCAGGTCCAGTGTCAGCTCGCCGTCACCGGCCTGACATCTGCCGACTTCGTTGTCTGGACCCGAAGAGATTTGGTCATTGTCCCAGTGACCTTTGACCCTGATTTCTGGGAGGAGACGCTTCTCAAGCTGGAACAGTTTTATCGGCACGCAGTTCTGCCTAAACTCGGAGAGAGAGCGAAGCAGGCTTCTGGTTCTGTTGAGTCCAGTACGCTGCTCCTGTCACGTCTATCAATAAATTAAAAAGGGATCATTTAGAAACCAGACGTTGATCAGTTTTGGGGCTTCTTTAAAGTTCGCATAGGAAACGATCACAGGGTGTCATTCATGAAGTGTGAGCAGAACAAATTGGTGTGTAAAACGAGAGCAGCGGGAAAATAATAGGATTCCTATTTAATAAGAGAGTAGCTCATATTAAAGAAGCTAGCCCTAGCTACTCAGAAAATCCACATCTGCTCCTGAACAGATAATATTTGTTAATATTGGAAATGATAATTAGAATTTATATTGGGCTTCGTTATTAGAACAATATGCCGATGCCAGCCGCATCCTCGTCCGATACATGCCTGATATAGGACAGGTCGACAGGATCACCTTCACCCTCTTATATGTTCAATCATGTACGGGGCTATATATCTCAACTGGTTGACAGACTAATGGTGGAGGGCGGTGTATGTTATTGGTGCCTTTATTTTATTTGTTGTTTTATGTTGTTTCTTTTTGGATGATAATCAACATTGTGTGATGTATGTAAATCTTTTTAATGAAATATTAATTGAAACTAAAGTCGCCTGTACTAGGGAAAATGTGTTTTTAAAAAAGGCAGTCCAGAGAATACAAAATAAAATAATATTTCACATGCAAAAGAAAGATTCAGACTACATTGTCCAAGTGAAGACACAGTAAACATGAGAAGACACCAACCCACTGTGAGCTCAGCACCTCAATGAACAACTTAATAGATAAAAAATATTCCTAAACAAACAAACAAAATTAAATCACATGAACAGAATTTTGAGTTTGTGTAAATTTTGTGATTAGTAATGTTTTAAAAAATATCCATACAGACAGCTGTTGCAGACAGTATTGTGAAATATCAGGTTATTTATGATTAGGTTTCTGTTTCCGAAGGTGTAGTCTGCATACTCCGTTTGAGGGCCTACCCTCTTTCTTTCTCTTTCTGAAAGCCGGTTAGTTTTTTGTTTCAAATTAAAGCCACACTTGATGAGTCAACAGGAAGGCAAGGTTTGATGTCAGAGCGACCTCACCCAAAAACTTGACTAGCTCAGGAACTATGCTTCCTGGGTGATTGCAATTCAAACTGTTTCAAATTTCTACAGTAAAATCTCAACAAACCTGCATCGATAGTCAAGTTCATGATGTATCCTAATCTAGTGGAATTTTATTAATACCTGTTGAATGATTTGTTATATGAAATTAAATATTGCTGATGTATTACCATATAACTTAAAATCAATTTAATATCACCTCAAAATAAAATAAAAATATTGGCCATTATACTCATTATCACAATATGTAATGATTGTTTTTTACCTTTTTTGTTTTGGCTTAAAATTATATTTTTCACTGTTGCCTGACGATGTATTTTCATGATTGGGCCTCACATTATGGCTGTCATATTAAATATGGGATGCTGGCTACTCCTCCGTTGTTGAGCTGAAGTAGACGATCAGTTTAAACAATAAGACTTCCATAAAAAAAGCATGATCCTAGTTTTGGGGTCTCAGCACACAGAAACCTAATGAGGCTCAAACTAGATTATTTTTTCATATGAAAAACAAAAAGTGACAGAAGGACATTTAAAAAAAGGAAGTTGGACCAGTTTCTTTTCATGTGTGGAAGCGATTCCTGTGCCCCACATCCTCCAACAGTGCCAGACAACCATGTGAAACTACATATTTGTATTATTTAATGCAAGTTTCATGTTCAATTTCATCCTTTGGCTGCTGGCTGGCAAGAGTCACAAGGAACATGCTACAAGTCAGATGTCATGTGTCAAAAGTCACACGATACGAGTCGGAGGTGATCGCACGTTTATTAGTCAAAGTTCAAATTAGCATTGTCAACAACATTTAAATAAACCCAGGGAATGGCTGCAGAGGCTGCGCCCCCTCAAGAGTCCAACTTCCCGTCCACCGGTGGACCGACCAGCGTGCAGGCGTGGGTAAGTCCCTCAGACTGATGTGATCCAAGCCTCACAGGTAACCCTCCTTCCTAAACTGCTCCTGCAGGATGTCCCGGTATTCGTCGAAGCCGCCGTCGATGCGCCTCACTTTCCCAAACTCACACACCCACAGCTCCTTACACACGATTCTGATCAGACGCTCGTCGTGAGACACCAGCATGACTCCGCCCTGCAACACATCATGGCTCAGTTCCCGCCTCTCTGTGTCAACACTGATGTCAACACGGATGTCAATCAAACTCACTTTAAACTTGTTCAGAGCTTTGGCCAGAGCCTCGATGGTCTCCATGTCCAGGTGATTGGTCGGCTCGTCAAGGATGTAGAAGTTTGGACTGAAGAACCAAAGCAAATTTATGAAGTTCGTCATACTTCTCTTTGTCAACTTATTCATCATCCTTCTCACGGCTAGAAGTCTAACATCGTCATAAGTGGTACAAGAAAATATCGATACACTTAAACACCACAAAAGGTTATATTACGATACTATGTTGATATTTAACAACGATCGTTTTTAAAATAGTTTTGCTTCCAAATCCTATTTTTGTCATAGTGGATTACGCATTAAAATGAAATAAAGTTTGAATAAAATGTTTCCATTTGAAAATGTACAGTTAACATGCAAAGATTTATGCCGTTTGTACATTTGTGTCGAAATTCATATTCTGGCCGCAAGATGGCAGCAGTCAATATTTCCTTTGCAGCTAAATGAACACTAAAACCCATCAAGATCCAAATTTTGGTTTTAAAACAAATTAAAGTAGTTACAAAAAAGTAAATACTGCGGCACCAGAATCAAGTACTCGACAATACTACACAAATATCCTTGTTCATACAGTATCACAATATATCGCAATATATCAATTGTTGCACCTGTTGTGAACAGATTCTTATACAACTTATTGTCATCATGATCAATTTCCTTATATCACCTATTTTTAATCATCATCTCTGTTCTCATCATGTTAACCATCGTCTAAACATCATCACTATCATCATCACCTCGACATGGTCATCTGGGCGAAGGCCACTCGGCTTTTCTGACCTCCAGACAAACTGGCCACGGGCCTGGTAGCGAGCTCTCCTGTGATACCATAACCCCCCAGCTGGTGGCGATACTCCTCCTCCGTCCGCCCTTATAGAGACAGCAGGTTAGTTTCAAATGACGTGACCCACGATTGTATCTTAACTACCAGGGAACTTGTTGAGCAGAAGCTCCACAGAGCAGACGTTGAGGTCTAGCTGGTCGACGTGATGCTGGCTGAAGTAGCCGATCTTCAGGTTCCTAAAGACGATATCCGTCAGTGAGCATCCTTGGTGCCGACTGGCTGCCTCACCTGTGTGCCTGTCGGATTCCATTGACGGGCGTCAGCTCGCCCATCAGCAGTTTGAGCATTGTGGATTTTCCAGCTCCGTTTTCCCCGACCTGACCGAAAAAAGGCTTGTTTTTAACTGACCAAACACAAGGTCCACAGAACCACGTACGATGCAGATCCGTGACTCCAGGTCGGCCGACAGGTTGAGCCCGGAGAAGAGCGGCGTGTCACGGTTGTAGTAAAACTCCACCTCGTCCAGCTGGAGGATGGGCGGAGACAGCTTCTCAAAGTTATCTGGGAACCTGCCGGCAACGGAAGATGGATCAGAACATGAACTGGTACCAGAATCATCAAGTGGAGAAAAGAGGAGGGAAGAGTACCTCAACGTGACCTCAAGTTCCTTCTCAATGGGCTTTAGCTCAGGTCTGCAGAGACAAAAATGGTGAGTGTGTGTGTCATGCAAGCATGTATAAATGAATGTTCAAATCTGTGTGTGTGTGTGTTTATATATATATATATATATATATATATATATATACACACACATGCGTCCATAAACATGCATGTATAAATGCATGTTTGCGTGTGTTCATACGTGTGCGTTTACATGCAAGTATGCATCTATAAACATTTGTGTATAAATGCATGTATGTGTGTGTGTTCATACATGTGTGTATATATGCAAGTATGCATCTATAAACGTGTGTATACATGCAAGTATGCATCTATAAACAGGTGTGTATTAATGCATGTACGCGTGTGTGTTCATACATGTGTGTATATATGCAAGTATGCATCTATAAACATGTGTGTATACATGCAAGTACGCATCTATAAACGTGTGTGTATAAATGCAAGTACGCATCTATGAACGTGTGTGTACTCACAAGTATGCATCTATAAACGTGTGTGTATACATGCAAGTATGCATCTATAAACGTGTGTGTACTCACAAGTATGCATCTATAAACGTGTGTGTACTCAAAAGTATGCATCTATAAACGTGTGTGTATACATGCAAGTATGCATCTATAAACGTGTGTGTACTCACAATCTCTCCAGCAGCTTGAGTTTACTCTGCACTTGAGCAGCTCTGTTGGCATTGTAACGAAATCTGTCGATGAAAACCTGCAGCACAAATAATTTTGTACACGTGTTGTCATGCCGGGTCCATGTCAAGTCAACTGCATCTACCCACGTACAGAATCGCGGAAATGTTCCAGGATCTCTCGAGAGTAAATGTTGCTTGGCGGCCACAGGGTTGTCAGTGAAGGCGTCGTACCTGGATGTGTTGGCGATACTGCAGCTGTGCATCGTACTCTCTGTGCATGTTCTTCAATCGGTCCTCTTTGGTTTTGATGAAGTTCTCGTAGTCGCCACGGTAACTGTCCAGCTGCTGCGAGTGCAGGTGGATGATGTCCGTGACCACGGCGTTAAGGAAGTTGCGGTCGTGAGATACGACCAAGATGGTGGATTGCCATGTCTGGGGACAGAGTTGAGGTAAGCTTGTGCCCACATGGCTTATAGACGGACCAGCACTCAGACCTGCAGGTAGTTCTCCAGCCACAAGATGGCTCTGACGTCCAACATGTTGGTCGGCTCTGTGGACACAAAATTTTAGCATCAGGGTCAGTTTAGAACGCATGTTCGGCATATCGAGTCAGTTCTGAAGCTAACCTGCTAGCTACCTCAGTCCATTTTTTACCTATTGGGAAACTCTTTAAGATCTTTTCAGTCATCAACTCAGAATTTTCCAGACTATTTTGACTTCATTCCTCTGAAAAAGGAGATGTTGCCATTATTACTCTTTTTTTAGTGTTTCAGGGGCTTCTCCCCTAATGATCCAGCTCCAGTAAAAGTATTAGATGCAAAATGGACTGGACTAATGTCTGGTCTGAATAAGTCTACACAGTTGTTCAACAGACAGTCATAGGACTCACCGTCAAGCAGCAGCAGGTCCGGCCTGTAAATAACAACAAGAACGAGTCAGTTTTCTCATGAAAGTGAAGGTGATACAAGTGTAGATGATGAAGATGATAATGAGAGTGATAAAGTTTCTGAAAGTGTAGATGATAATAAGAGTGATAAAGTTTCTGAAAGTGTAGATGATAATAAGAGTGATAAAGTTTCTGAAAGTGTAGATGATGATGATGATGAAAATGATGAAAATGTAAACGATGAGTGTGATAAAGATGATTAAATGGTAGATGATAATCAGGGTGATGAAGATGATAAACATGTAGATGATGATGAAGAAAACGTAGCTGATAATGAGAGTGATGAAGATGATGAAAGTGTAGATGATGATGAGGATGATAAACATGTAGATGATGAAGAAAATGTAGCTGATAATGAGAGTGATAAAGATGATGAAGAAAACGTAGCTGATAATGAGAGTGATGAAGATGATGAAAGTGTAGATGATGATGAGGGTGATGAAGATGATAAACATGTAGATGATGATGAAGAAAACGTAGCTGATAATGAGAGTGATGAAGATGATGAAAGTGTAGATGACGATGAGGGTGATGAAGATGATAAACATGTAGATGATGAAGAAAACGTAGCTGATAATGAGTGATGAAGATGATGAAAGTGTAGATGATGAGGGTGATGAAGTTGATAGACGTGAAGATGATGATGATGAGGGTGATGAAGATGATGAAAGTGTAGATATTGATGACTAAAGAAACTCACCGAGCAAAAAGAGCACTAGCCAACGCCAACCTCATCCTCCATCCTCCTGAGAACTCCCTACACACAAGATAATCGTCATCTTCAGTTGTGTGTGTGTGTGTGTGTGTTTGTGATATCTTACCTTGTGGTCTGCAGTTGCATCTTGGGAGAGAAGCCCAACCCTGCCAGGATCACGGAGGCTCTAGAAAAAGGATACAATACTTAGAGTTTTTCAGTGTCAAATTGTGTTGTGTAAAAGTTACCGTGCTGGTGCTTTATCTGCCTCGATCTCCTCCAGTTTGGCGTAAATCTCAGACAGCCGGACACTCGCTTGGCTATCAGCCCTGCAGAACACTCGATGGTTACAACAGGATCTCAAGTGCAGGAAGCGCTCGTCTCTTACGTTCCGTTGGCGATGCGAGCGTTCAGGGATCGCTCCTCCACCAGCAGCCCCTCCCTCAGCGTGTCGCTCTGCAGGACGCTCTGAAGGGCCAGAGTGTCGTCTCCAGCCACCTCCTGCTCCACGTGAAGGATGGAGATGTGACCTGGCACCCGCAGGCTCCGGCTCGCCAACATCTTCAGTAGCGTCGTCTTCCCCAGCCCGTTACGACCGATGAGACCGTAGCGCCGACCGGCCGCCAGAGACAACTCCGCGCCCTGCAGCAGACATCTGCACGCAGGGACAAGTGGTCAGATCCAGGACGTGGAGACAAGACTCCAGAAGGATCTCACCGCTCGCCAAAAGACACGTCAAAGTTCTCAATGCGGATGTCGTAACTGCGATTCTTCCCAGACTGATCCACTCGGGTGTCCTTCTTATTGCTCGCCTGACTCGCTGACGCCTCCTCCAGGACACTGAGGGACATACAGACAGGAAGCTTTAGGACAGGCAGCTAAGGAGATGCTGGAGAGGGAGACCTACAGTGGGCTAGTGCTTTTCTGGGAATCCTTCTCGTTGCGTCGGTCATGTTTCGCCTTCAGTTTGGCTTCAGCTTTCTCCAGCTTCTTGGCATCCACCGTCTGAGACACGCAAAGGTGAGAAGGACAACGGCTGGATAGTGGCATCCAAGACCTACCGTGTTCTGAGGCCGCTTCATCATCCAGATCCCCTGCGGGTCCTGAACCACCACGGCTAAGGAGAAGCAGAGACACGTGAATTCCAACTCCTCGGACCAACCGATGAGTTTCCGAGTCTTACTCGAGTCTGCGGAGATCTGAGACAATTGCACCGGTGCGTCCAGCAGAACCTGCCGCTGTGTACCGGGGCGACCAGACCTTTTGGGGAGATATGGAGGAACATCAGAACACGGGGACTTTTCATACAAAGGGGGAGTTTGCATCTCACAGATGGAGTGTGTTGAACATCTGCAGACAGATGTCTCTGATGTGGTCCTCGTTCTTCCTGTCGGCCGATACTTCCTGCAGGACCCCGCCGACCGCCTCAAACACCTCATCGCTGTCCTCGAAGTCCGAGCTGCTGTTGTCCAGCACACCTGAAACACACACACTCAGGCTTAAACAGATGGTAAAAAAAAAAATCAAAAAAAAATCTGCTGAGTCAGTATTGCCATTTAAAAGGTCACCAGGAGGGACATCACTTTTAATCAAGCCAAGAGAGAAGAACCACACAGAGAAAACTAGGGTGGAGATTGGACCTCTGACTTTTGTACAAGTGGACCAGATTAAACCTCAAGCTTTCTCACCGGGTGTCAACCGCTGTAACAGCCCGTGTGGGTAATTTCAGATCCAACCCAGTCCACTAGTCGTTCAACACGAGGTTCCAGCTGAGACCAGAGACCGGTTAGCCGAGCCCGGGAGACCTCGTTAGCTTGGAGTTCCATGAGTCTCGAGCGCCCTCGTGGGACGAGGGGCCCTCTCCGACAGAGTGGCGGGGTCTGATCAAACTAATCCCTCGTACGGCTGACAGGATCCCAGAGACTCACCTGTGATGTAGTCGAACAGTTCTGAGTCGATTTCTGGAAACTCGCTCCTCAGTATGTCCACGTAGGTCGCCATGATACCCGGCCCTGAGCGAGACCGATCGCGGAACTGCGCATGCGCTCAGAAGCGCCAGTTGCAGTTTGGGAAATGTAGTCAATAAGCATGACCGACTACAACTGCAGATGAGGGGGTGCAGTCTTGATGTCCAATAAAATAGTCTCAAATTATTTTGACGCATCGCATATTTGTCTGTGACGGAAACCTTTTTTTTTTTCCACTTCAGAAACAGAACCAACGCAGACAATATTTATTTACACCCAAAATACCATTTGAATAGTTCTAAGGTGTGTATTAATGGAGTGTAAATAAACGAAGTCCCTGAAACAAACTCATCCGAAGTTTTAGTTCCCGGTGTCTTCCCGTGTACTTTCTGCGCATGCTCCGCCCACAAGTTTGGGTGGGAGAGTTAGCCGTTAGCATCAGAGCTAACTAGCCGAGTGTGTAATGGCGGCCTCGGTGTTGCTGGGCTCCGCGGACAACACCGGACTTAACTACGCGGTTGCAGGTGGCATTGGAGGGAACGTACTAGTGGGTAATAACAATGGGCTGGGCCAGGCGGGCCCGGCACCCTGGAACCGCTCTCTGGATCGGGCTTTGGACGAAGCTTCGGCCACCGGGTGCCTGAATCTGAGCGGCAGGAAGCTGAAGGAGTTTCCCCGGAGCGCTTCCAACCACGACCTGACCGACACGACCAGAGCCGGTGAGAAACCGCCTCAAGTCTCCGTGCATGGCTTTTCATTGTTGTTTTTAATACTACCAGACACTTTTTCCTCGTGTTTCTGGAAGTCGTGGAAACTGTTGTCACCATCGGACCCAGACTCTCAATACGCGGCTGGGCCGATGATGAAAACATCACCCGTTTTCATATAGTCCGGCTCCAGTACTCTTAGGTGTTACCCCATTATTGTCTCTGCGATCGGACCTTTGATATACTTCTATAAGTAACTTGGTAGACTTTGACGCCTTTTGACTCACTTGTAGCACAGTTTGTCCCGCTGACAGGTCCCCAAAAACAACAACAACAACAATCTCCAAAGTGGTTTCAAACCACAACCAGTCCGAATAAACTTGCAGAGATAGTTTGAGTAAAGATCGAAGAAGATAATATCCAACCTCGGATTTGAACGATTTAGACTATTCTGATGCTCTGAAGCCTACTAGCATGCTAATGCAGCTAACGCAGAGTAAACACGCTCACTGGCAACTCTGTGTTATAAAGTACTTGTTTGAGACTAACCTCACCACCTTAGCTGTCTGACGTCATGTGCCTCACGTCATTTTTTGTTTGGTTATTGTTATACTTACTTACTTAAGATAATACACGAAGCACCGCCCACTCAATTGACGGACACGCGGGGAGTACAAAACAAACGACCTACATTTTCTGTGTATCGAACCTATTGGTACCCGGTCCATCTGGGTTCTGTATCGGTACCGTGGTCATTTGTGCATTTGAATGGATACAGCTCTGAGATATACTTTTTAGATATTCTACTGCAAGTTATCTAGTTACTTCTGCTCCAGTGAACTTGAACACTTTCAGACAAACTTTATTTAAATTGTCTTATGAAAACCCACTTTGGCTTTCAAGATTTATCTTACCCCATGACAGATAAACCCCTGTGTCAGTGGCCAGAACATCATGGATACTAGTCTCAATTAAAATCACATGACATGTCTGCAAGGGACTGCAGAATGGCTGCCTTGGTGCTTCCTTCTATCTTTTGGTTTTATGTGTCACCTTTTTTATTTTTATTGCTGTACTGACACCACAACAATTCCTATGTTGTGGTTACAACACTGGCAATAAAAACATTTTTGATTCTGACTCTGATGTGAGGCCACGATACTCATCACCATCATTATTTCACTATAAGTCATCATTGTTAGACTCAATTAATCGGAGGTCAGAAGGAAGAATGTCCCGATTGGAGGAGAGATTCTTCCCCAGGAGATGTTCAAGTGTCTTTGGGTCTTGCTCACGAGTAACGGGAAAATGGAGCATGAGGTGCCTGGACAGACAATACAGTTATCTCATGACTGAGGACTGATCCATTGTAAAGAAAGAGTTGCGCTAAACAGTCTTTCAGTTTACCAGTCCATCCATGTTTCTTCCCACTCTTCTCTATGGTTACTAAACATCTGTGAGGGTGTCACACATAATCTGTAGGATTCAGAAGTTGTTGGTGTAAAATTCTTATACTAAAGGTTGGTCACCCTCCAGAGACTCTAGAGTTCGTAATGTCTTGTGGTTCCTTTAGTCGTCTATCAGAGGTCCTCTTCACAAGCTTACTTTTTTCTAATTTTAAAACTCGTCTTTTATTGAAGGGCTTTTAAAACAGCATGAGACTCGGCAGCTGTTCCTAGTGACTTTTGTTTATTTTATTTTCTGTTATTGTATAACTATAGTGTTATTATTTTGTTTGTTATCATTATGTTCTTGTATAGTACTTTGTTTCGATTGCTGTTGTTTTAAAGTGCTATATAAATAAAAGACAAGTTGACTTGTATGTTGGGATGTGAAAGTGTGTGTGTTGTGTTAAAAATCCAGCACATCTTCCTTCACAGACTTGTCCCGGAACCGTCTCTCAGAACTTCCTCTCGAGGTTTGTCTATTTGTGTCGCTGGAGAGTTTGACGCTGTACCAGAACTGTCTGAGGTCGTTACCCGAGAGTCTCATCAATCTGCAGAGCCTCACCTACCTGAACCTCAGGTACACGCCTGCAACCACACACCCTGAACCTCTGGGCCACATTCTCACTCACATGTCTCCACAGTCGAAACCAGCTCTCCATCCTGCCAAGTGTCCTTTTCAGTCTTCCACTTAAAGTGTTGATCGCTTGCAACAACAAACTGGTGTCGTTGCCTGAAGAAGTGGGACACCTGAGACACCTGACGGAGCTGGTGCGTGACTTTCCTCAAGTCTTTCCGAAGTGCCTCAAAGTTTCCACCTCTGCTCAAATTTTATCCTTTTTTCTGCCCCCTGCAGGATGTCAGCTGCAATGAGATACAGACTCTACCTTCCCAGGTTGGCCAGCTGGAGGCGCTAAGAGACCTGAACATTAGAAGAAATAATCTTATGACACTTCCCTCAGGTAGATGCACACGTGTATTGCATTCTGAATGGTCGTTTTATAAAAATGGTTTGTCTGTGTTCAGAACTGGCTGAGCTCCCGCTGGTGCGACTGGACTTCTCGTGCAACAAAGTGACGATGATCCCGTTGTGTTTCCGCCGACTCACTCAGCTTCAGATCATTGTCCTGGACAACAACCCGCTGCAGACCCCCCCTGCACAGGTGTGGCGGAAGTGACCTCTCAGAATAACTTTTTTTGTCAATCCATCTTGTGATGACACTTGTTTGTGTTTAGATCTGCATAAAGGGTAAAGTCCACATATTCAAGTATCTGAACTTGGAGGCGAGCAAGACGACACCAGACCCACAGGACTATGACAGGCGGCCTTTGAACTTTTGCTCAGGGTCAGAACTTCCATTGTTTTTGTTTCACAATAGAATACTAGTTGTTTTGAGAACTGCTGTCAATGACCAATGGTTTGTATGTTTGGCTCAATAGGGTAGAAGATTTGTACCAGGGTCGGCCGTACGGTGCACTGGACTCTGGCTTCAACAGCGTGGACAGTGGTGACAAGAGATGGTCCGGTAACGAGGTCCGACAAGTTTAAAGGTTCATGTCTGCATCGATTTACCATGCAGAAAAATTGCTTATAATGCACGTGTTTGTGTGTGCGTCCGACTTGAAGCCAACAGAGGAGCTGAGCGACCTTCCCGTCAGAGTGGCAGAGATCAGTCGTGAGCAGCGTCACAGAAGAGATGAACCTCGTGCTGCAGGAGGCCCCCAGCTAGCCAACGGGACGCGTGAGTTATCCTCTGTTCAACATCTTAGGGAATTGGACCGTGAACTTTATTTGTGTCAACAGATTCAGAGGCTGAGCAGATTGACTTCATCGACAGCTGCGCGGGTGAAGAAGAGGAGGAAGAGGCCCGGAGTCGGGGAAGAGACAGCATTAGCCTTAGTTCCCAGTTTATGGCATACATCGAGAAACGCATCACCAAAGAGGTAACACGGGCCTACATGATCACGCAACTACAAACATCTACTAGACAAGATGTTAAGCTGCTCTTCTCTTTCAAGGGTTCGCCCGGAAAAATAAGCTCATCCAGACCTGAAGACACAAGAAGTCACAACAGGTAAGCAACCCCAAATCTTGGCTGAGTCAGTATGGAAGTGTGACTGTACTGTTTGACTTTGAAATTGGGAAACTTTATCATTTTATTGAATTTTTATTTATATTATTTAAGATTTTTCTTTTTAATACTGAATTAAAAATATATACATATTTTTAAAGGTTGATATCTTTATATTAAAATAATAGTGTTCATTTATTTAATTATTAGATGATGATGCTAGGAATAAAAAAATTGAATATAGATAATGTATTTTACAATTGTTAAAATAGTAAACAGAGTTATTATTTTATTTTACAGAGTTTTGATTATTCTTCTTTTTTATCAAATAAAAAAAACAACCTTTCAATATAAGAAATATTGCTTTAAAATGTTTAAAATAAATACATTTCAGAATGTTTAAAGTTGCAACATTTTAAATGTTTAATTAACAAATCAATATACCGGTGATTGATTAATGGACTTTGTTTTTCTCAGGGCTGTGCCAGATGCCGGCACAGCAACCTCAAGCTGTCAAAGCCAGGTATGTCACTGTCTGTGATTGCTGTGATCCAGTCGCCAACATCTCTAAAGTCGTCGTGTCATTCTCAGAGGGGTGCTCTGGTAAGTCCAGGAGGCGTGGAGAGGATGAGGAAGGAAGCTCAGATGGCTGCACTTAGGTACGATGAGGAGCGACATAAGACCCGCCCGCTGCAGAGAGACGCTATCGGCCATACCAAGGTAAAGTCCTGCCAAGATCACATCACTGTGTGTACGTCCATGTATGTGCATGTGTGTCAATGAGAGATGGATTTATTTCTCCTTCCTTGTTTGTTTTCAGAACATTCTCCCTTCAAGACCGTCAACACACACGGATGACTCCGCCCTCTTCATGGTAAGTTTGTCTCCAGACTCCGTTATCGTCCTTGTTGGCTCCTGGCTTGAATGATGAAGTCACGTGTTTCTCCAGCAGGGGGAGGAAAGGGCAGCATTATCTCCATCAGGTACGCACAGACAGGAAACGACAACTGGTCGTATGTCACACACTCACCCTGGCCCACCTGGTTCATCCTCTCCAGCCAATCAGTCGCCAACGTATCCTGGGTCAGGAGGCGCGGCCTCATGTCGGACGGCCAATGCCAGACCAGAGAGTTTTCTGTTACGACTGAGCCAGAGAGAGGACAAGAGAAAAGGTGATCAATGTGTTCCCTGAGTCACGTCGTCTAAAGACTTGAACGTTCCTGAGTGCAGTTCTGTCTTTGTCTTTAGGAGACGCTGTCGCTTCTCCGCAAGCGGACCAGACGCCTCCTGCTCCGCCGCTGGCAGAAGAGGATACAGAGCTAGTGGATCAGCTCAGAAAGGTTGCTGACATCAAAGTGATTGTCTGACACGCCATGTGACTCACTGGCTTCTCTTCTTTTGTCCAGAATATCGAGACTCGACTTAAAGTGTCTCTGCCCAGTGAGCTGGGTGCAGCACTGACTGACGGCGTGGTGCTCTGTCACCTGGCCAACCATGTCCGACCACGCTCGGTCCCCAGCATCCACGTCCCCTCCCCTGCTGTGGTGAGCCTGGACCTCTTTAGGTGGGTGATTTTGGGGGAGCCTGTACTGATCATGTGGCATTTTGTCTTCTAGCCCAAACTCACAATGGCCAAGTGTCGACGGAACGTGGAGAACTTTTTGGAAGCGTGTCGTCGGATCGGAGTCCCACAGGTACCAACCCACAGTTTTCTTGTCTCTTGTGTCCAGATGGTGTCTGGTGCACACACATACTCGACAAGTCTCTCAGGCGTCGCTCGTCTGACCACTGGTTGATTGATGCTGGTTACCATGGTGACAATGATGACCTCTGTCTCCGCTCTCTTCTCCTTCCATCAGTTTTCAGTTGCTCCTCCTCTGTCATGGTTACACTTTATTTATTCCTTTTGTTTTTTGTCCTCATGTTTGATCCGTCTTTTTGTTGCTACCCCTCCCTGCCATGTTCACCTGCTGTGTCACAGACTCACCTGTGTCTCCCCCTACACATCCTGGAGGAGCAAGGCCTGCCGCAGGTGGCGGCGACGGTCAGTGCCCTGCTGGATCTAGCACCACCAAGGCACTCCTCCCTCACCACGTCTGGACCTTAGGTGGCCATGAGACCTCAGGACCACCACATTGCTACCTGAAGACGGGACAGGAAGCCCAAGGAGAAGTTTCCGGGCTACTGTGACGTTTCTATGCTCCATCATTGATGAGCTGATTAGCAGACGAACAAACAAATTATGGCTAAGCTGTATTGGCACAAGTGTAGCTGTGTGGTAGACAACTCTAAGCCTGTAGAGAAAAAAAAAGATTTTTTTGCTTTTAATTGTATTTTTATGACTCAACGTCGGGGTCTTGGCTGTGTCAGAGGCAGCGTTGCTCCGGGTCGTTGACTGCAGCACTACGCTCTCTGCCAAATCACAATTCACTGTTACTTTTACTTCATATTTATTGAACTTTTATAAAGATTGGTTTCTCTTTTTATCACAAACAGCGCCACCTAGAAGCTGAAGTTTATGCTATAATTGCCGGTTGCTAGAACTTGAACTCCTGACACTACATAGCACGCCACCAACAGCTAATGAAATTGTATTGTTAGCCGTTGTGGAGCGTAAGCCAGTGAGGTGCTAATACTGGAATGTCTCATTTGTTTAGTGAGCTGACACTATTGTAAGTGAAAACAACATTCGTAGAATGGCAGGTGATGATTTTATTAGGGCCATATTACTAGCTAACTTATTTATTAGCAAAAATGTTTTCCATAGTTCAACCAGATTGTCGCTAAAACATTAGCATATCAACATCAGTGGCCCTGGGTAAATAAAAAACCAAAACCAAATGCAACTATTACTACAGATGTTTGCGACAATGCAAGTGTCCTTCAGCTCTAAATGCTTGTGTTGGGTTCCTAATGTCATCAAACTTGTTTTCGTTTGTTTTGCACCTTGTTGATATTTGTGTTTATTTTGTCTTCATCTGTGATGCCTTCAGTAACTTGTGTGGGGGTCAGGTGTACAGAAATCCTTTGTAAATATTAACCTGTATAAATAGATATATATGTGGTTAGGAGGGAACATGACCACAAGCTGCATCATGGTCAGGACTGGCCCGGCAACAGATGGACCAGGTGGAATGCTGGCAATAGAAATGCTCCACCTGCAGCGATGAGCGTGGTGTGTAAAGGACATTCCACTCTTTTGGAAAAAACAAGTTTTGAACTGTATTTTTTGGATTGTATAAAAGATTTGACTGCATTTGTACAAACTTTTCTTAAAATAAATAGCTTAATATGTCTTTGGTGATTTATGGGTGCCTTGTGTGTGTTCCTGGCTCTTGCATTAGTAAAAGAATCAAGTTAGAGCTCAGATCTATGTCGATTAGTGAAGCCTTTGCTTCCACACACTTGACCACATGAGCATCAAACAATGCATATTTAACATGATTATAAATGTATGTGACATTCTAACAAAAGTATAGTGGAGTGAACACATAAAATAATTAAGCAAGCTTCCTCTATGAATCTATGTCTAAAAAGTTTTCTGTGTATTATTACATTATTACATACGTATATATAGTAACACAAAGTCAGTCACACACAAACCGTCACAAACAACAGCAGTTGGTCCGAATGCTCAGTCCAAAAAGAGAAGTTTCTGGCTGACATACATTTAAGACAACAACCATTATTTCACTAGATTTAATTAATCTGCATGTTATCTGTAAATTAATTTTCCACACGTTGTTTTCTGTGATCCGGTGATTTGTGATCAGGCGCCAAAGGCAGCCCAGTGTCAAATAATTTCCCAGCATGCTGTGGGCACGTCCTTTTTCCTCCATCTTGGAAGCAGCATAGCAGGTCTGCATCAGTATGTCTTTTAAAATTACTAATGTCATTTTTAACTACACAATTCCGCCACAATTTCCATCGCTTTCTTTAGTTTATTTTTGTGTCTGCTATTCGGTCTACTCCGGGGATTTGTTAGCCTACGATGGCGAAGATTCAGCTCGGATGCATTATATCGGCGCGAAGCTAACGACGCTTGTTTAGATGATGGTCGGATAAAAACGCCTTCGTAGGATAAAAAGACTGCTTGGTCGGATAAATACTCGTTTGTCGGGAAACGACTGCTTGTATTAATAAAGAACGCTTGGTTGGAAAAGGCAACATTCTAAAGTAAGAAGGCTCCTAGTTAACGTGCTGTAAGTGCCGGAGCCATGACTTAACCGGATAAAGTTGAAATTTAATGAATAAATGATAGTTTATTATTAAATTTACTGTGAAAGTTGTGTGTTCCGTCCACTCACTAGTGCTTCTGTTTCACAGGTGAAACCACCTGATCAACATTTTAAGATGCCTGGAAGGTAAGTGTGTCCAAACTACCTTTGGGGAACCCTGTCAGAATATCTCTTATTGAAGAGCAAGTTAAATAGTTTGATTTATAATTGACATACAAGTTTGTGTTATTGAAGCCTCTGATTCAGGTGTAGATGTAGTGTTTCCATTTTAAAAGTGCAGTGCAAGATCTCACTGGGCTGATGTAAAGGGTCTGGTTTACATCTCTGGTAAGGGCAGGAATACAACAGTCTGAAGTCAATTGAATGGGCTTTCCAATTTAAAATAAGGTTGCCCCTTAGACATTGTGGAGTGAAGCCAGTTAAGGTGGCAGGGCCACTTTTGTTTAGGAAGTCTCGTGGATGCTTCCTTTAGGCCCACTGTTGGGTAACATCAGGGCAGATCAAGTATATGTTGATTCTTTATCTACTTTATTTTGAAGCACATTTTTATCACCATGCTTTAAGAGGTTTCAGGTATAAGAAGTCTATACTCGGCTCTTTTTGATGCCCCCTTGTAGGGCTGAACGATTATTGAAAATGATATATATATGGGATTATTTTCCGATTAAATATGTCATTCTTTCAATGTCCTCTTTTCATGCATATTTACCTAATGCAATTCCATAATTAACGTTACAGTAAAATGTATTTCTTTGATTGTTAAGATAAGTTTATTGAGCCATTTTTAAGATAAAGGCAAATTAATCATACATTGAAATAAGAAAAGGTTCTTTTAGTTACTATAATTAACCTTGTATACAAACATAATGTATAACTTGAAGCCTTGTAAATGTTCACTGCAAATACTTAAACTGTGAAAATGTGCTAAAAGGTCTTGCCAGCAGCACGTCTCAATCTAATATATTACCTGATGTCAGGATGGAAAAGAGTTAAAAACATTGGATCTTTCATTCATATCTGCTGCCATCATATTGGTTGTGTGTATCAACTCACTACTCTGTGGTTCGCAGTCATACGGAGGTTTGAGCAGTTGGCTTGTGACGCTGATGCATGTTGTTCCATGTCGTGGAGACACTAATGTTTTAGTCACAGTTGTCAAATACTGCTGGTCTTCAGCTTCTGTCGACATCATTGATCAATGCGTTAAAGCGGATTGTTTAAGCGTCTTCTGCTCGGCACCACTTGTAGGTCACTAGACTGCATGACGGCCCAACAATCAAACATAAAATGGAATTCAATTTGCAACCCTTGCGATATAATAATCGCAAGGGACAAGAACTGCAATTTACGATGGATGGATGCTGTCCGCAGTTTACACCTTTGAAAATGTTGTCTGTTTTCTTCTACAGTGACATGTTGTCGACACCCATCCAACCTATAGTTTGTCTATTTATTATTAAAAGTCCTGATGCCTTCATGTACAAACATTGTAACAAGATGCACAAAGTCAGGATTTCCATTCTTGACTATACAAAAGTATTTTCTGTGGCCAAATCCTGTTGGTGTTCTTAAGTGAAATCGCAAATGGAATCTTATGACTATAAACTTATACAGTAGCTGCTGCTGGCAAATGACTTGGTTAAAGCTGTAGAAATTTGGTTTCAGAGAACTTTAATGGGTTTTTTTGTTTGGATGACTGTTTCAGACTCTGGAGTAAGGCCATCTTCACTGGCTACAAACGTGGTCTGAGGAACCAGCGTGAGCACACGGCCCTTCTGAAGGTGGAGGGCTGCTACAGTCGCAACGAGGTCGACTTCTATCTGGGAAAACGCTGCGCTTTTGTCTACAAAGCAAAGAAGTGAGTCGGAAAGCAAATGTTGCGTCAACGTGCTGGTTCTAACCGGCTTTCTGATTGTTGTGTTCAGTGTTGATTCATACATGTATAACTCGAGTACATGGATGAGTCATACTAGTCACTCTAGTGACCCAAGTGTTTTTAGTTTAGTGACTTTTCTGTGTGGAGTTTGTATGTTCTCCCTGTGTTGCGTGGATTTGTTCCGGGCACTCCGTTTTCCTCCCACAGTCCAAATGTAAAGGTTGATTGGGAACTTGGGGAAATTGTCCATGGGTATGAGTGTGTGTGTGTGTGAATGGCTGTCTGTCTTTGTGTGCCTTGTGATGACTCGCATCCTGTCCAGGGTGTCCCCTGCCTCTCGCCCAATGAAACTGGGATAGTCTCCCCGCGACCCTGGTAGAGAAAGCGGTAGAGAATGAATGAAGCTACAGATTAACATTTCGAAACTCTTTACTCCACATGACATTTTTACAACGACAACCAAGTGTCTGCAGTTCATGGAGAAATATGACTTGAATAACAGTAGCACAAGAACCACTCTGGCCTTTCCTTTCTTTTGCGTTATCAAGTAACTGCTCTGTCTGTTGTAAAGCACCCTATGGGGTCTTCTCTGCCACCAGGCTCTGAGAAAGAATTACCTGGCAGTGCTGGTACTGATTAACAAAGTTAAATTTGTAATTGAAGTTGGTTTGGAATTTTTTGGTTTAAGTTGTGACTTCAGAAGGCAGGAGCCAGACAAGGGTTGAATCCAACAGGTTCAGTGGTCAGAACTGACCCATTTCACTGTCTGCAGGAACACGGTGACCCCTGGTGGCAAGCCCAACAAGACCCGTGTCATCTGGGGCAAAGTGACCCGAGCTCACGGCAACAGTGGGATGGTCAGAGCCAAGTTCAGCTCCAACCTGCCGGCCAAAGCTATTGGACACAGGATCCGAGTGGTGAGGCACACAAACGCATGCATATGCACATTTGAGTCACGTGACTGATGCCTGTTTCCTCAGATGCTGTATCCATCGCGAGTGTAAGCGCAGCTGCTGTTGTTTGTAAATAAACAATAAAGAAGTGATTACTTCATTGTTGCACTGTGTTTTATTGATCTGCTAAAAATAAGCGGCATGAGTTGAGCCATGTCTGTTAAAGCTCCTCCCTGCTGTATGTCAGAACCAAGCAGACATGTTTGTTCTGGGCCCAGTAAAGGGATGGTCTGGTTATTCCAGTAGTTCTGTCATGTGACTGCTCATCTGGCTCCACCCATGCTGCCGGTTCTGACCTGATCGACGCGTCTTGAAGTCAACGAAGGTGTTGCACTCAAACCTGCGCCGACTTAAATTTCCGCTCCTCACTTCCTGTGTTCTCCGGATCCTCCCTCGTCTGCAGACTGTCAAGTACGGCTGGACGGGCTGAATAAACGGGAGCACGTCGGTCTGGTTTTCGCCATTTTTTTTCCCCCCGGATAAAGCTGGTCTCTGGAGTCTTAACAAAATCATGGAAAGTGAAGGTTCCTCCTGGAAAGATGCTGATTAGCATCCGTGGCTAACTGGCTGTCAAAGTTTGGAAGCTAACCGTGCTAACAGTTGCTGCGACCAGACCGGCTTTCTGTCTCGAGGTCGCGTCGGTCTTTAACTTGGTCAAACTCTGTTTTGGACTGCGAAGGCGGTGTTCAAACCAGATAAAACAAACCGCGATCTAAACATTTTGCAGTTCTTTAAAGCGTCCGATCTCGGTTCCAGTTCCGCCTGGTTTTTCGCTGTAAACCTTTACGCGTTTCTTGAGTAATATCTTCGCATTTCAGCGATTATTCACCACTTAAGTTCGATTTGAGTCGAGGTGAACGTGTACCTGGGATCGATGTACATGTTCATGGACAGGAGATGGCCGAATTGCACAAGAACTCACTTTGTTGCTGCCGTAAGTCCAGACCCGCCTCAGGGGGGCGCTGTGTAGAAGAGTCATGTCGGCCCACTGTCGGACCGGTTATCCGGTCTCGGTCTCACAAGCGCCACCTCGTGGACATGGCCTCAGCCTCCAATTTCCACTGTTTTGTTCAGCGCCACTTCCACTTAGATCTACGACTGAACTTTGCCATGAAGGAGATGAGTGGTTGGCTGGTCCTGGACCTGGTGCCGTTGGAGACCGCAACACAAACCCTGATCCTGGACTCCCACCCGTCCCTTCTCATCCACTCCATCGACTGTAAGGTTCCAGAGGCGGGCCAGACGGAACCCATCTCCCTCACCTACCGGGTCGACCCGTTCACAGATTATGGCTCCATCCTAAGCGTCAGCCTCCTGGCCGCAACAGTCCGGCCCGACAGGCTGATCCAGATCACCATCAGATTCACAACCACGGATGGGCCTGCGGTAAGAAGGTGTGTATTAGGCCTGAGTGCCGCCTGCTGAGTCGTGTTTGTGTGTGTTGGGTAGATCTGGTGGCTCGACCCGGAGCAGACATGCGGTCAGTCTCGTCCGCTCGTCTTCACTCAGGGTCACACGGTCTGCAACCGCTCTTTCTTCCCGTGCTTTGACACGCCGTCGGTCAAGAGCACGTACACCGCTTCTGTCCGGGTTAGTCCCACCACCGTTCAACCCTGTCTCCCAAACCTCTCCGTGTCCTGATGGTCATCTCCTCCTGCAGGTTCCGGAGGGAGTGACTGTGCTCATGAGTGCCTCCAAGAGCTCTTATTCCAAGCTGGACCGGGTCTTCCAGTTCTCTATGGAGTTCCCAGTGCCATCCTACCTCGTGGCTCTGGTTGCCGGTGACTTGCAGCACGTGGACATCGGACCACGGTCGGTTCTACGGCACACCTGCTCACCTTGCTATTGGAACTCTTGGATTGATAACAATAGTTCCACAGGAGCAGAGTCTGGGCCGAGCCTTGTCTCCTGTCCTGTGCGGCGTCTCAGCTGAGCGGCAGCCTGGATCGCTGGTTGGGCGTGGCCGAGGACCTGTTCGGACCGTACCTTTGGGGCCGGTGAGTGTCGATCTCTCTGAGGTTCTGATGTGGTCATGTAACGCTGTGGCCGCCCACAGGTGTGATCTCGTCTTCTTGCCGCCCTCCTTCCCCATCGTGGCCATGGAGAACCCCTGCCTCACCTTCATCATCGGCTCCATCCTGGAGAGCAGCGACTTCCTGCTCATCGACGTCGTCCACGAAATCGCGCACAGCTGGTTCGGAAACGCCGTCACCAACGCCACGTGGGAGGAGATGTGGCTGAGCGAGGGCGTCGCCACCTACGCACAGCGCCGCATTACCACCCACGCCTATGGTACCGGAATCAGAACCAGGACTGCTGCAAGTTTTGTAGCTACATGAGTGAATGTCTCCCCCTGCAGGTGAAGCCTTTACGTGTCTGGAGACCGTCGTACGTCTGGACGCTCTGCACCGCCAGCTGACCCTGCTCGGAGACAACAACCCTGCCAGTCGCCTGCACGCCAAGTTTGAGTCAGGTGACACGCGGAGAAAAACAAAGAGGTGTGTGTGTCGCTATAACTTCCGCCTCCGCAGGTGTGAACCCCAGCACGCTGATGAACCTCTTCACCTACGAAAAAGGCTTTTGTTTCGTCTCGTACTTATCGCAGCTTTGTGGCGACGTCCATCACTTTGACCACTTCTTGAGGGTCAGCGTCACAAACACACACACACACACACAATCATGTACACACACCATTGTGAAGACTGACGGTTTTGTGTCTCCAGGATTACATCTCACAGTTCAAGTTTCAGTGTGTTGATGCTCAAGACCTCATCGACTATTTCCTGTCCTACTTCCCTGACCTGCAGAGTCAAGGTGTGTGTGTGTGTGTGAGGGTGTGTACGATTGTGTGTGTGTGTGTGATGGAATGACGTCTCTTTTCTGTGTATTGTCAGGTCTGAATTTTGACAGTTGGCTGAGCGGCTGCGGTCCTCCTCTGTACGAGCCAGACCTGTCTGCAGGGTCCACTTTTACCGGGCCTGTCAAAGACCTGTGTGACCTCTGGAGGTGCAGTACCAGCGTTGACCTGCAGGCGGTCAGGACCTTTGACCTTTCTACCTGGAACACGTTCCAGAT
Organism: Callionymus lyra; assembly: GCF_982586985.1. Classification (NCBI taxonomy): domain Eukaryota; kingdom Metazoa; phylum Chordata; class Actinopteri; order Syngnathiformes; family Callionymidae; genus Callionymus; species Callionymus lyra. Next base: position 16,498,700 of record NC_141824.1, on the reverse strand, counting down.
TGTTCTGTTCCTGGACCGCATGCTGGACAGCGCCCCCTACAGCTCAGGTACATGCGACTTAAGTTAGACCTGTACCTGAGGAGGGTCAGGCTCAGGACTTTTTACAACGTCCAGACCATCCAAGGTCCACCTGCCGCTCTCCTCTCCAGATGCACCTCTGGCTCCTAAGACATCGTCTGATGCGGTTTCTGGGACGCCCAGGTTCAATCAGAACCCCCCCCCCCAGTGATCCTAAACCCGTTCACCGTCTGACCCTGTGTGTTACCTTGTGTGCGACCTTGTCTACCCCACCTCTGATCCCATTGTTCTCCCCTAGAGGTCATGTCGTCTCTGTCCAGCTGCTACTCGTCTCTGTTTGGCGGTCTCTGTGCAGAAGTTCTGATCCGCTGGCTGCAGCTGGTGGTCCGGAGCAGCTTCCAGGGGGAGTTGCCACGTGTCCGAGTCTTTCTGCAGAAACATGTGAGAGAGCCACACTGTCCGCCCTTTGACCCCCACTGACCCCCACTGTTTGTGTCCCTGTCGACAGACCTCCCGGATGTACACGGTTCCACTGTACGAAGACTTGGTTGCTAGCGCCATGAAGACCGATGCTGTGGAGATTTTCACCCAGACGCAGCGTCGCCTGCACCCCAACCTGAGGAGGGCGCTGCAGCACATCCTGTTCCCGGCCGGCACAGAGACCTCCAACCAGAACAGTCAAGCCTTCCTGCTTCCGCCTCCTCTTTCTGCCTCCAGAGATGTCAACGTCTCGGCTTGATGACCTCAGCAACCATCTACAGTCATGTGACCAAGTGGGAGACGTTTACGAGTCAGGACCTGGTTCTGGTTCGGCTCACTTGCAGCTAAAATACTTGAAGTGTGACTGTGTATCTGTGTGCGTGTATTTTAATATAATTGAGTGCGTGTGTGTGTGACAGAGATCGTTGTCTGACACTGAGGGTGTTCCAGTGCAATAAAGTGGATTTATGAAGTTTGTCGGTTCTGTTCGACCTTGGATGTGATCTCTCTCAGCATCCTTACACCTGAACTCACATGGCAAAGACCCTGATGCATCAAATGTTGCCCCAAAATATTCATGACACAAACACACGGGTTACCATGGAAATAAATACCACAATATTATTTTATTTCAATAATGAAACGTGGTTTAAAAGGAGAACTGTGAATATAGCCATCAACTGTTGACGTCGTTTACTTTGAAACATTATTGTTCGAAAAGAAAACTAAGTACCTTCAAATGATCAGAACCGGGCAATGTATGCGCGTTGTTTTTCCTCCAAACAAACCTGTGAGTTGACGCACACAGAACATGCTGCAACGACCATCCCGTTCTCAAGATCGATTAGGAGTCATTTTATTGTGAAGGGTTGGCGGGAAGTATTGATTTGATTGTCTGACTCGCGCAGCTATTTCCGGTGGAGGCTGCGCGCATCTTCCTCTGTCTCGGTAGCGGAACCGTGGGACACCTGGGGCGGCTCAGCGGTAACTGCCGGACCCTCCCACAACGAACGAACCGGGCCTGAAAGAGGAGAACATGGAGGAGACGCGGGTCATTTACCACCTGGAGGACCAGGACACTCCTTATCTGGTCCGAGTCAACGTGCCCGCGCAGCGCGTCACCCTGGCGGACCTCAAGCAGGTTCTGAACAAACAGAACCACAAGTACTTCTTTAAATCCGTGGACGACGATTTCGGGTGAGTCACGTGAAGGCGATGGCGGCTCAGCAGGGTCGGTGATGACGTCATGATCGTTGACCTAAAAAATGACGAGGCACAACAAACAACATTTATTATCATTATTATGTTCAAGATGATGACGGTGAAGATGTTGATGTGGTTATGATGAAGATAATGATGATGATGGAGATGATAAAGAAGATGATAGTGAAGGAGATGATGAAGAAGATGATAGTGATGGAGATGCTAAAGCAGATGATAATGATGAAGATGATAAAGAAGATGATAGTGATGGAGATGCTAAAGAAGATGATAGTGATGGAGATGATAAAGAAGATGATAGTGATGGAGCTGATAAAGATGATGATGATGAAGAAGATGATAGTGATGGAGATGATAAAGAAGACGATAGTGATGCAGATGATAAAGAAGATGATAGTGATGGAGCTGATAAAGATGATGATGATAAAGAAGATGATAGTGATGGAGATGATAAAGAAGACTATAGTGATGCAGATGATAAAGAAGATGATAGTGATGGAGATGCTAAAGAAGATGATAGTGATGGAGATGATAAAGAAAATGATAGTGATGGAGCTGATTAAGAAGATGATGATGAAGAAGATGATAGTGATGGAGATGATAAAGAAGATGATAGTGATGGAGATGCTAAAGAAGATGATAGTGATGGAGATGATAAAGAAAATGATAGTGATGGAGCTGATAAAGAAGATGATGATGAAGAAGATGATAGTGATGGAGATGATAAAGAAGATGATAGTGATGGAGATGATGAAGAAGATGATAGTGATGGAGATGATAAAGATGATGATAGTGATGGAGATGATAAAGAAGACAATAGTGATGCAGATGATAGTGATGGAGATGATAAAGAAGATGATGATGAAGATGATGATGGAGATGTGTGTATGACAGGGTGGTGAAGGAAGAGATCAGTGACGATGATGTCAAACTGCCATGTGTCAATGGACGAGTCGTCTGCTGGGTAAGAGACACACACACACACACACACACACACAAACCTATATACACACACCAACACTCCTCTAGCTTGTTTCCTCCGAGGTGTCGGACCTGAAAGAATCGGGGTCAGTGGACTCTCTGGACACCCGCGTTCAGCCAACACCACATCGGACTGGTGGGATCGGAGACTCCAGACCTCCATCGTTCCAGTGAGTCAACTGCTGTGACACACATACAAGAACCCATGAAGTTAATTGTGGTCTTATGCCTCCAGTGGACAGGAGGATGAACTGCAGAAACGAGGCGACACCATCGGTCCTCACCTGCGTCAGTCACCGCCTGTCGCACACCTACAGACATCTTCCTCATCCGTAGGAGACAGTTTGAGCCACAGAGGAGGGGGTCGCCAACCGCCTAAACCGAGGGACGTGCAGCCCCCTGCTGGTGACAGCCGGTGTCACCCTCAGAGCAGCGAGCTGGACACCAGCAGCCTCACCTCATCTGAGGAAGACTCCGGAGGAAGGTCAGTTGTCCCAACCCATCCCAACACTAACCCCCCCCCCGCCCATTCCGCACTAGCTGCGATTAGTCGCAAAGACCCCTCAAGCACCATCTTCCGCTCCAAAAACTCTGTTTGCACAGCTGCTCTTTAATTGGCTGCTGCTGGGTCACATGATTATGAGCCTGGTCTCGGCACAGTCATATAACCGACAACTTTAGTCCGTTGTTGAGACGATGTGCGGACGAGTTGTTGCTCAGGTAAGACCAAACACTCCTTTTCCTGTGCCCCCCCGACTGCTCGTAGTCCCCCTTCGTTCCTGGTCCAGCTGTGATTGTCATTGGGTATGTCTGTGATGTCATCAGGTCTATTTGTGATGTCATTAGGTTCAGTCAAAGCAGCTCGTCGCCTAAACTGGTCAGACGGCAACGGCGTCGTCATCGTCAACCCAAGACCCCACACATGGATAAGGTACACAAAACACACACACAGACACACACCGATCTGATCGTCACCCTGACTTGGTGTGTGCTTCAGTCAGAGTCTCTCAGCAGCGTGACCGACTCCAGCATGTCCCTCACCGTCGTCACGGTTACACTAGACATGGGTGAGTATCAGCTGACGGTCAGGGAGGAAACATGAGTCTTCAGCAGATGCATGTGTGTGTGTGTGCAGAGAAGCATAACTTCCTGGGCATCAGCATCGTGGGTCAGAGCAACGAGCGGGGAGATGGAGGGATCTTCATCGGCTCCATCATGAAGGGCGGCGCGGTGGCGGCGGACGCTCGCATCGAGCCTGGAGACATGCTGCTGCAGGTTCGAGTCCCGGAGTCTCTTCAGCAGCAGCTCAGGTCTTATATTGTCGGCTCGTGTTTCAGGTGAACGACATCAACTTTGAGAACACGAGCAACGACGACGCCGTCAGGATCCTCCGAGAGGTCGTCCATCAACCCGGGTGAGTTCCTGTTAGTCCTCCAAGCCTGCAGGTGGCAGCGCTCACACCTGTGTTTTTTTCTTCAGTCCAGTGACTTTGACAGTGGCCAAATGCTGGGAAACGAGCCCTCGCTGTGGCTTAACCCTCCCTAGAAGTATGAACCCCCCCCCTGTGCTGAGAGCTTATCATGTTGGTCACTGACACCTGCTTGTCATCCACCAGGTGAGCCGGTCCGGCCCATCGACCCGGCAGCCTGGGTGTCGCACACTGCTGCCATGACTGGAAGACTCCTCCCACATTACAGTAGGAGTGTGTGCGAGTGTGTGTGAGCAGGAACGGGGTTGTGACTTGGGGTGTGTACTGAGACGTATCACAATACAGGAGCAGCAATACAATATAATTTGATACTGGAGGAACGAAGATATATCTGTAGTACTGTCTGAGTACTTGGATTTTAGATCGCATTACTCTTGACGACGTTTTAACGGCTTTCATTAAGTTCAAAATTCCAAAAAAAAGTCCAAACATTATGAAGGTAGATCAGTGCCATCAGAATATTTAATAGTTGAATTTATTTTTTCAAATATTGAAAGGTTGAAATAATTTAAATTATTCCATATTTGTTTTATTTTAGTTTAATATATAATATTTGTTATGTTTTAATTTCAATAATTCAACTTTTTATTCGTAGCCTTTTAAATTCAACATTAAAACATTCTAAGCATTTTAAATTCAATATTAAAAAATTAGAAGCATTTTAAATTCAATATAAATAATTTGAAGCCTTTTAAATTCAATATAAAAAAAACACCAGCCAACACCAAACAAGTACCAAGTTACTTGATCATACTTGCATGCATAAACGATCATGTGACGTCATCACTTCCGCATCAATTTTAATATTTTCATGACAAAGTATCAACTTTGTTTTAACGTCTGTAGTTTAAACATCTTTTACTACATCTCACGATCAATCAGTAGATTCTGATGTCAAAGGATTTAAACAGGAATGATGTTTTAATATCGTGGTCACATCATTTATCCACAATGTCTGTTTTACTCAGTGAGTTACTGGATGTTTCCTATTTTGGAGTCGCGGGTTCGAAACCTGCTCTAGAACTTTTGTCAAGCGATGTCATGTTTTAAAATTATCTTGTATCAGGTGTTAACGCTGGTTCTGTTAAAAAATGCATTTCATATATAACCTTTCAATATTAAAAAAAAAGAAATTCACCCATTCATTATTTCGAATAGCATTGATTTACTTCCATTAAAACATCAGCTTTAAAAGCTGCCAGACTCGACTGTATCCTCTTGTCCTCAGTAATAGCCAGGATCTAACAAGATTGTATTGTTCCTTTATCTGTGAAGGACGTATTGACTGCTGCCATCTAGCGGCCTGATGTTTTATTTCAACCCAACCTAGTGAATATTTGCATGTATAAACTTTATTGAACTGCAAACCATAAGTTTGATAAAAATACAATTTGATGATAAATATAATGACAAAATCGATACAGTGCTGTTTAATATCTGTACAGTATCAGGAAAAGAAAACATTAAAATGTTTAAGTGTATCGATATTTTTTCACACCTCTAGTGTAAGAGCAGGAACATGGTTGTGTGAACATTGGCTGGTCTTTGTGATGTTTCCAGGTGTTCATGAAGACGTTGGTTTGAACGTGCACTCTGACATGGAGATGGTGGTGAAGTTGATGTCCAACCCCGAGTCAGGAGTGGAAGTGCGGGACAGATTATGGCTGAAAATCACCATCCCTCACGCCTTCATCGGTACCTCGATGCAACACGTTCACACTCACTCAAGTGTGTGTCGGTCGCTGACCTTTAATGTTCTGTGGTGGGTTCCTCCGAAGGTTCCGACGTGGTGGACTGGCTGCTCCGGAATGTGGATGGGTTCGTCGACCGGCGTGAAGCTCGGAAATACGCCGCCAACCTGCTGAAGTCGGGCTACATCCGACACGCCGTGAACAAGCAGGCCTTCTCTGAGCAGTGCTACTATGTGTTTGGAGACGTCTGCGCAGGTGAGACACCTTCAGGGCACAGACGCTGCAGCAGTGACTGGTGGCAAACTGCTCTGCTCTTCAGATGTCTCTCTCTCGAGGCGTCTTGATGAACCGTCATGTCAATCGAGGGTTTCCCCCCCGACCTTGGCTCGCTGTGACGTGAGCCCCACGTGGGTGGGAGAAGCACAGAATGAAGGTGACTCCAGCATTTTTTTTTACATTTTAAATGACAGCTGCAAGATACTAATCTCACGTCAACAACTGGCCAGCAGGGGGCAGAGCCGTAGGACCGGCACCGGGACAGGAAGCAGATACCAATAATGGAGATGACGCCATGGGTCCCTTGACCCCTGGTCTCCTTGGCAACAAGGGCGCCGCGGGCGTCTCCTCCGTCACTCGGTCGTCCCTCCGTCTCAGTGACGCGATCTCAGGGGACTATTTTGTCGATGTGATGTGATCTGTGGCGATGTCATGTTTTATCAGGAAGTTGTGTGGCTGAACAATCGTTGTAAAAAAAATAAACCTTATTTATTATTTCATCATTAAAGCTGAGATTCAACACTGGACCTGTCCTGTTTTCTTTATTACTTACCTGTGCCTCGGAGCTCACATGCTGCAGGAAGATGATGATGATGATAAAGCGGATGATGGTGAAAAGGGGCGCCGACGTCACCGACAAGTGCATTGACGCGCTCGGTACAGCAGAGGGCGCCCTGCAGCAGTCAGCTGACCGCCTCCATCTTGACGGTGACCGGACGACTCGACTCCTCTGCGGTCAGACGTGACACGGAGGTTTTTTTTTTACAGCGCGAATGTATCCCGGAGATAAAACGGACATCGGATAGCCTCGAGTAACCGGTAGGAAGTGATAGCAGCGTCGCCAGCCGTGGTTCTTGTCCGCACTGCAGCACGGCGTTGCCACTGCGGCACGTTAGCTCCGGATGCTAACAGTTAGCCGTGCGTTAGCTTCGATGGTCTGCGTCAGAATCCGCGTCAATCTTCGCCTTCTTTACCGACCACCAACGAACGCTGCCGAATCCTCCTGTCACGACCGGGCGACTCTCTCTCTCTCTCTGGACCGAGTCTCCTGCACAGCAACACGAGTCCAGGTGACGCCTGGAGGTCTAGTCACGTCCACGATCCTTCACGTTGTTCCCCCCAACAATAATCGACACGAAGATCCTCGAGGACATGGATCTGATGCTCTGTGGTTTTTTTAGGTTTTGATTTTTGTGGTTTCTGGGCGAGAAAATCAGAATCTAAAGAAAATACAGTGTTTCAGCCTTACTTACCTGTGACTGTTCTGCTGACGACCAAGTTGATGTCTGTTTATATATGTTCTGTATATCTGGTGTTATACCGTTGTATTCGGTGTCAAATTCTGCTACTAAAAATACATAACGTGTGGGTTTGGTTACAGTCTGTATACACTCACTTGGTGTACATTCTGCATATTAAACAGGTGGAACCCAAATCACACACTTAAAGGTGTACTCCCACAAGGTGCTCAAGGGTTCCATGGTGGCAGATGTTTATGAGCTCTATATGCCCTCGTTATGGTTCATGTTAAATGTAGTGTTTATCAGAAAATGAAAAACAACAAACCTATCGTCACTCGGCAGTATGTACAGTATACTAGCTGCTTTTCCTGTGAAGTACAGTGTTAGTGTATAATAGAGTTCTTGCGAGAGCTCCATCACCTAAAGGGCTACAAAGAGCCCTGGGATTCAGTCAAAGAATATTGGCTCACGGGTGTAGACATTGAATTTCTACCCCCCCAATTACTGCTGTCCGTTTGCTCAGTACCACCTATTGGATCTGTGTTCGAGCCGGATTTAAAAACCTGTTTCTAAACTTAGTTTTTCTCGCAAACATTTCAATTTGAGTTTATTTTTTAGCCAATTCTGCCTAAACAATGACTTGCCCTTTACTCGTCACTGTCAATTGGCTCCTGCCAGTGGGGTTTGACCCTTGGATTGCCTCTCAGGCGAGCTGACCCGGTGACTGAAAACCAATGTGTTTGTGGTGTTCCTTGTGGTTTTAGGTAAAGGATGCCAGAAATATAGCGGGGTGCTCCTGTACTCGGAGTGACCCGTTTTAGCTCGATGCAAAGAAACTGGGGTGTACGCGGAAAATGAAGGGCGACGGGAGGATTAAATGGTTCGTTTGAAAATAATGGGATGTCTATTGAATGGTCTTCTTGGAACCTGATAGTGTAAGTTCACCAGCGTGCAATTTGGCACTAAAGAAATCCTTTTTTTTGTTTGTATTTCCCAAGAGTGTCTGTCTACAGTGTTAAATTTGATGGTGTAACTGTGTTAACACGATCAAAATGAAGGTGATTTTTGTTCAACAATAAAAGTTATATCGAAGACTGAACTCAAGATGTGTTTTGTCTTGTCTTGTTAAGTTGGTTATTAAGTTCCCTGAGTTCCGGTCTTTCCAGAGGAAGAATCTTTTCTTTTGTCAACATTTGTGTATTGCAGACACACATGTGTCCTGCTGGTTCCCTCAGGTTGAAGACTCGACACATTCAAACACGAAGAACAAACACCTCGGGTTCCCACGTCTTCGCTGTTTGCTCTCGTCGTCATGGCGACGGCTTCATAAATGGAGGATCTCAACTGCTGCTGGTCTGCAGTGGTCAGCACCTGTCCGTATCACAGCATCAGGGTCAGTCTCTTGACCGGCCACTGAGGTCCAGTTTTAATGTTCTGGGTCACCACGGCAGGACGCCACCTACAGCAGACCCCTAGAGAATGCTTCACTAAGCCTGGATCTGGATCAGCACAGAGCAGCAGGACCAGGACAACTGGACCCACAAAAAGTCTAATGGGTCTGAGCACTGCAGCTGTTTGCACAGATGCGGAGAACATCTGGAGCCCGGGGGACATTAACTCCGGAAACACCCCTGCAGCCTCCTGAGCAGGTCCAGATGTGCACAGAAACCTGGAGGTTCAAAACCCGAACCGGTCCGGGAGGCGGAGGGTTAAACTCGCATTCTTTATAGGAGTTTGAGCGACGGCTCACCAACACCTGACCCCGCCCCCCTGCGCTGCAGCCGAGAACTTCCTCCCGTCTCTTCTAGACTGGACCGAACTTTCCCGACTGTCCGGAGCTCACGCTGGGGAGTCTGCGATGAAGATGAGTGTGATGATGATGACGATTATGGGCGTCATGACGGCGGAAGGAGCCGCGATCAGGTCACAGGTGGGTCACAACTTTTTCAATGAGTGTCACTGACGGGCGCTTGACACGTCACGTGACTTAAATTAACGCGAACAGTTGGTGTTTTTTTGTTTGAAATTTAATAGACGAAGTTATAATGTATTGACAATGATCGAGGTCTGGCTCTGTGGACTCTGGAGTCTCTGGGGTCAGGAGGTCAGGAGGGGTCCGTGTCCAGTTCTGGACTCCACCTGGTGTTGCCCCTCGGATCAGGACACCGCCTGGTGGCAGTGTAGAGAACGGCACCCTTTTTTTCAGGCCCTTGACGAGGTGAATGTGCCCCCTGATACCGGACTGAACAATGAGTTCACCAGACACAGACGCTACACTGTGAATCCCGTGGGTCACAAGTGGACACACAACAACCTCACCTACAGGTGAACACACTCACACTGACACACAAATGCAGTTTAGAAGCCACAACAAGTGTTTGTGTGGGAGTGTCTGTGTAAAAGTGTGTATCCGTTTGTGTGCGAGTACCAGGATAAGCAGGTTTCCCACCAGCCTCAGTGCGGAGACCACCAGGAAAGCGGTTGCCATAGCTTTTTCCAAGTGGAGTGACGTCTCACCTTTGACCTTCACTGAGCTCAGGGACGGCCGAGCCGACATCAGCATCGGTGGGTGGTGTTGTTTGTGGATCACAGATAAGTGTGTGATATTTTATATGCATATGTGTGTCTCAGGTTTCTTCACCTTCAACCACAGCGACTGCTTTTCGTCTCCTCTGCACCCTTGTTTCGACGGCCTGAACGGCGAACTGGCCCACGCCTTCCTACCCCCCAGAGGAGAGATACACTTCGATAACCACGAGTTTTGGATCCTCGGGAAGTCCAGATTCAGCTGGAGACGAGGTACTGGACCGCCGTGCGTGTTTGGGGTTCTGTGCGACCTGCGACCTGTGTGGTTTTCTCAGGGGTCTGGCTCAACGACCTGGTCCAGGTGGCAGCTCACGAGATCGGACACGCCCTCGGCCTCTGGCACTCCAGTGACCCTCGAGCCCTGATGCACCCGAATGCCACCTACACGGGCCAGCGGGACCTCGGCCAGGATGACGTGTGGGGGATCCAGAGACTCTATGGTGATCACTGACACTGATAAAGAGGCATGTTAGCACAAGCTACAATGGAGCAGAATTAAATCCGTCGCTGCAGAATTTACGGAAACCAAAACGAAAGTTTTCATTTGCTGGAGTCGACTGTATCTTCTTGTTCACAGTCAGATGACCATTGCCATCTAGTGGCAGGAAGATTTACTGCACACAAAGATGAACAAATGCCTTGAACAGTTGCAAGCTTATTCTAAAAAAATGGTTCATTTTATACACACTTACTAGCAATATAATCCATTAAAATAATGACAAATAAAATACTGCAGATGACAATGTAGCATCGGCTATTGTTGAAAGTTCTAACACAGTCTCGCTGAAGGCTGCGTGGACAAGAAGCGTGGCTGTGCGTCGTGGGCACGTCTCAACTTCTGCGAGAGGAGGAAGACGATGATGAGGAAGAACTGCCCTCAAAGCTGCGACCTGTGTTTTGGTGAGTGTGTTCCATCCATTGTCTGGTGTTCCATTTCAAGTTTTCCCCCCCTGTGTTCCCAGAACCTCCAGAGGCAGCAGCAACACCCACAGCGCCCCCTGCCAACCTGAAGGTGAAGGTGGTTCCTCGTGGCAGATTGGTCGGCTTCCGTTGCGGCACAAAGACCCTGCGCTCGCCCCCCAAAGTCAGGTGAGGTGGCTCAGAAGCGCCCCCCTTTATGAAGCAGGTAGTAGTCATCCATTTTTTCCCCTCTCCAGCTGGTTCAGAGACGGGGAGCAGATCTCCGCATCCGTCCCGGGCTACATTGTCATGAAGGACAGAGACCTCCGGATTGTGGCCAACGAGTTCACGGAGGGCGTGTACACGTGCCGGCTCCAGCACCGTGGTGACGTGGTGTCGGCCAATTCGTGGGCCATCAGACTCAAGCCTGAACCCTCCAATAGCTGATGACGCCACAGGAGCGCCATGTTAAGGTGGTGCCCCCTGCAGGAGTTGCCATGTCAAGTCACCCCAAAAGCAAACAAACGCTTCCATTAAAAAAACATGTTGACAAGGTTTGGACGTCATTCAAGGTCACGGCAGAGACACGTAAACACATGTTGAAACCCAACACAAACGCACACGTTAACAAAACTGCACACACACAAAGGCGTCTTCAGAAATAAACTTTATTTTGAAAATCCTCCCAGGGATGCTCATCCTACTTTGAAGCAGGCGGAGCACAAGATGATTGACAGCGAGGAAGATGGCAGGACTTTGACCCTCCCTCACTCGATAGTGCTATCAGAAGTGGGCGGGTCTTAGGCACAGGTAAACAAGGCACAGAGACCAGATGTGTGTTCCCCAAGTTGGTTTGTCAACCTGGTGACTGGTGAGTGGTGAGTGGTGGTGGGGGGGCTGGATCCAGACATTATGTGTTTGTGTTCGGTTGGTCGTAGGTCAAAGTTCAGGAATGTTTAGAGAGTGGACGGGCTGAACTACATTCCCATCCGGATGCTCTGGATGATCTGGAAGATGGCTGCAGGAGAGAGAGAGAGAGAGAGAGAGTTGTGATGAATCGACGACAGGTTTGGATGTCAAGTCACTTGTCAAAACATTATTAATCAATAACCAAACGTCAATATTGACAGATTAAACAAATGCAGAGGTTGAGAAAAAAGTCCAAGAGACGTGACAACAAGAGATGAGGATCTAGATGGAGATGATAATGTGGAGAAATAAAGAGCATGATGATGATGATGATGATGATGATGATGATGATGATGATGATGATGATGATGATGATGATGAAGAGCAGCACTGACCTGAGCCACAGACGACAAAGATGAAGAGAGCCAGCAGCCAGGGTCCGACTCCTTTGTCTTCTGTCATGTTTCTCTGGAACACGACAGTGAGAAGTTAGTAGAGGGACTTGAACCAACAACCTCAAGAGGCACGAGCGTGTTGATGCATCAAACTGACGCGTGTCTCCCCGCTGACGTCATCGTTTCCTTTAACCCTACTATCGAAACCGACTCCCAGTAGTTGATACTTAATGTACTTTTTTTTTTAAACGTAACAAAAGTGATGACGTCACAACTGAAAACGTGTTTAACAGGCATCAGCTGACGTCACACTTGCTCGAATTGATTGGCGATTGATTCGTTTATCGATTACGGAAGAGTTGTGACTATAGGTTCTGCTACTTCCAACCGAAACCGTCCTCGACTACCGGGCGGGTTTTTAACCACGACTACCGAGCGTATCGACCGCAAACACCGGGGCAGCTGTGACACGACTCACCGTGGATTTGGCCACGTTTCCTCTCTGCGTGATGTTCTTGCTGTGCTTCTCGTTGGCCATCCGGATCCGCTGCTTGGCAACCATGGTGACGTGTTGTTGCGTTCTACCTGAAGAAGTTGTTGTCGTGGCTCGGGAGCTGCTCCAGGTGTTCTCCTCGTCGGACTGGACTCTCCTGCTATTGTCGACGTACTCAAAAAGATCAAGCCACGCCCCTCCCGTGGATGCTGAAAGTTAAGCTAGAGAATGTACGAGTTGCACTTCCGGCTACAACTTTTTAAAAAACCACGAAAGCGGTGCCGAAGAGAGCGCCCCCTGGTGGAAGGAGAACAATAAGACAAAGTTGACGATGTAAATCGGCACAAACGTTGTCAAACTAATCGTCTTTATTTTCTTTTATAATGCTTTAAAAATTGCGGGACTTCTTGGTTCAACAAAAAAGTCGTATAATGACATAACACAACTAAAACATAAAGTTATTCGACGCCTCACGCAAACGTCCTCCGCTTAACTCCGTTGCGAGCTTTTAATTTGAAATCAAAACGTATTTCCGTTCTTGTACACCACCGACGACTTGCTGTGTGACGGGAAGTCAGCTCCGCCTCGCGATGTCTTTTAGTTGATTTATGATGGTTTTATCTAAAATAAAAGACAGACATCTGATCTGAAAACTCACGTCGTTGTTTTGTTGTTGAATTGATTTGCCGTCTATTAAAGTTTTGATTTGTTTGCTGACGTGGCGCTGATCGTCCCGCCTGGTGTGCTATGACGCGTTTCCGGAAAATTGGATTAGCCTTTCCGGTATAAGAAAATATGGCGGCGCCCGTCCCTTCCCTCGCAGGTGTGTAATTTAATTCACGTGTCCTCCGTTTCTGAGGTATAAATGAATACGCTTTCGTGTCATTGGCCGGCACGTCTTACACAATCTGTGCACGCGTTGAAACTTCACTCAGGGAATCGAACCGTCAACTACTCGTTATCCTGAGCTACGCTGGGTGCAAACAAAAATCACTACAAATACAATTGAAGTTTATCTCACTCAACACAGGTTTGATATGGAGGCTCCTCCTCTGCCTCAGAGGCCGTTTCCTCGGTCTGACCCAGGACCTCCTCCTTGTTAAATTAAGAAAAATCGTGAAGTACAACATGACAATCTGTATCTATTTTCCAGTGCGAGGATCTGATGGAACATCCCTTCTCGGAGGCCCCCCCAGCTTCCAGAAACTCACCTGTTTCCCCAGGTGACACAGCTGTCAATCAATCATGTGCTTGACATGCAATACCTCAGGACTTATTCTGTGACTGTGTCTGTAGTGCCAGCAAGTGTGTGACTTTCAGCAGCGATGGTTCGTTGTTGGGATGTTGCAACAATGACCGGTGAGTGATGATGATTCGCCGGGTGACAAAAATGTTCTGCACATTCAGTGGTGATGTTTGTTCTCCAGCGTCTCCGTGGTGACCACCTCAGACTTTTCCGTGCTCAAGACCTTTGACATTCAAAAGACTGTGACGCTTGAGTTTTCTCCACTCAATAGCATCCTGGCCACCTGGAGACCCTATACAAGTAAGAGTGAATCAAAGAAGAGAGTCCCCAGAAGTTGAGACAAGTCTCTTTGTTGTTACAGAGAGTCCTGGCTCAGCTCAGGGGGAGGCCAACCTGCAGCTTTGGAGTCTTCAGAGTGGCGAGCAGCTCAAGTGTTTTTACCAGAAGCAGCAGACGTCCTGGTCAGTAGCTGTCCGCCATTTTTTTATGGACTTGCAGTACTGTGATGATGTCATGTGATGTCATGTAATGACGCAGGTGTCCTGGCTGGACAAGTGACGAGAAGGTCACTGTGCGAGGCGTCAACAACGAGCTGCATTTCTACGAAAACAATAACTTTGGTAGGACGGTAGGTTCCGATGTCTCAAGCCTGACCAATCTGATCCGATTCTTCTCTTCCAGATGTGATTGCCAACAAACTCCACCTGCAGAACGTTTCAGACCACGCTTTGTCTCCTGGACCGTCCCCTCCGAAGGTAAGAAACCTATGAAAGTGTATTAGTGTATCAATACAGCCCTAATTTAGAGTGGACTTAGTTTAGAGCTGCAATAATGAAAAAATAAAAAGTTATGCAAAATGCAACATCTATCCATAAAGCTGCAGATGCATGAATTGGAGAACTTTTTGGATAACAAAAACTCACATCAGTGCAGGAGATGCAATAGAAAGCTTGAGCATTACTTGGCAATGTGCGTTACACAGAGCAGTTTAAAAATGATCTCTCAGTCTTCGACAAAAAACATTTCAAGACTTTGCTTTCCTTGAGCCAATCACTACATTTATGTGTTTTCCATTTAGAGGACATGTGGAGGTTGACTTGGTTGCATCAAAAATCTCTGCTTAACCTTAACATTGAGCCCAAGGCTGGGGCTCATTAAAGTTTATAGGTATCCAAATATGAGGAAATGTGCTACTTCACTCAATCCAGGTCTACCTTTAAAGCTTTTTCCTTCATTAGGATTATTTATTAAATACACACATCCTTCCACCATGACTGTTATCATTCCATTCAATGTAAGTCATTAAGTAAGGTATGTACTTGTATTTAGCAGTTTTGATGAAGGTAGATATTTTGGACTTGGTCATTTTAAAAGTAACTAGTGATGAAAAAGTGTGGGCAACTCTGATATAAAATATATACCCTTTCATTTAATTAAGTAATTCAATTTTACTTAAGCGCAACATGTTTTACAAGAAAGTTTATCAAGTGTATGGAAGTCAGTGTCCTCTAGATATTGCGATGGTTGAATTTAACATTTGAAAACTTGAAAACATTAGTATTGAACAGTTTTTTTTTTTTTTTAGGCCTTCAATTATTGTTTTCAAATTTAATAATAATTAATATTTTGATAGGCTGAATGTTTTTATTTTATCATTGAATTACATAAAATGGTATATTTTTAAATAAAGGATTTTTTTGATCACTTAGTTAAGAGCAGGTGTTCTGTCCTAGTATGCTTTTTGTCCCCTACATACCGACAATTGATACGTTGCTAAAAAAGCAAAAAGAGATTACCTCTTTTTTTTTTACATCTTTGCTATAACTACATGCATTTGTGATCTGTCCCCATCAGGTAGCAGTCTATGTCCCCGGTGCCAAGGGTGCGCCGTCATTTGTTCGTCTGTATCAGTACCCGGTTCTGGAGGGTCCCACTGCTGCGCGTGCCAACAAGAGCTTCTTCAAGGCAGACCGCGTGTCCATGCAATGGAACCCGAAAGGTGAGGACTGGTCAACAGGCACGTGCTGCTGCAGAACCTGACCCGCTCTCACCCGCAGGCTCAGCGGTGCTGGTGACAGCGAGCACGGATGTGGACAAAACTGGGGCGTCGTACTACGGGGAGCAGACACTACACTACCTCGCCATCAATGGAGAAACAGCCCATGTCCAGCTACGTGAGTATGAGCACCACCTGTGAATTATGACCGCTCATGTGACGCTCAACCCCCGACACAGAAAAGAATGGACCAATCTATGATGTTGCATGGAGTCCCAACTCCTCAGAGTTCTGCGTGGTCTATGGCTTCATGCCTGCTAAAGCCACCATCTTCAACCTCAAGTGTGACCCTGTGTTCGACTTCGGCACTGGACCTCGGAACGCCTGCTACTACAGGTGAGTCTGTGCTGATGCCCACCAGGTGGCAGCCTGAC
The DNA here is from genome assembly GCF_982586985.1 of Callionymus lyra. Lineage (NCBI taxonomy): Eukaryota > Metazoa > Chordata > Actinopteri > Syngnathiformes > Callionymidae > Callionymus > Callionymus lyra. The sequence goes on along the minus strand of NC_141824.1, from coordinate 16,482,344 downwards.
TGGTCTCTGTAGTCCGCAGGGACACCTTTTGGTCCTTGCTGGTTTCGGGAACCTGCGCGGTCAGATGGAAGTTTGGGATGCGAAGAAGTACAAGCAGGTGTGGCGCAGCTCGCACTGGTGTCATTCAAGCGTTGTCCTGACCATCATCTGCTCTGTCCTCAGGTGTCCAAACTTCAGTCTCCAGACTCCACCCACTTCTCCTGGTGTCCTGACGGCGAGCATGTGGTCACAGCGACCTGCTCTCCTCGGCTCCGCGTCTCCAACGGTTACCAGTTGTGGCACTACACGGGCTCAGTTCTGCACCGCTGGGACGTGGCTGAAGGCAACGAGCTGTGGGAGGTCTGCTGGCAGCCCTTCCCCCCTCGGACCTTTCCTGAGAAGCCCATAAAATACCAGGGCAGCGCAGATGCTGCTCCCACACAGGCCTACCGGCCCCCTGCGCTGAGACACCTGCCTGCCACATCCCAGTCCAAACTGGTGCGTCAGTGATGCTGAAGTCTTAGCGTCTGAACCCCTAGTCAATGTCTGTTTGTTTCAGCACGAGGAGGAACTGCCACAGAACATGCGGGCTTCGTCGGGAGACAAGAACTTGTCCAAGTCTGCCCTGAGAAACCAGAGGAAGCGTGAGGCCAAGAAGGCGGCTCGACAGGTGACCTAATGACCGAGGGAACTAGTTAGGTTTGAAGACTATAAGCTGTTTTTGGTATCTGCAGGAGACTGGTGATGAACCCGTGACTGAATCGGCCCCTGTTAGCAGCGGCAACCAATCAGCAGCGAGCACGGGAGACTCTGAGACGGACAAGAAGATCAAGAGCCTGAAGAAGGTGATGTTTCTCTCCAGTCACGTGACTACATAATGATCTGTCAATGGTTCACCATGTTGCAAGCATATAAAACATTTCAGTCCTGTAACTTCTTCTCTGTAGGTTTGAGCACATGATTGACAGCTCTGTCAATCTTGAACATCAACAGATGTTTCTGGTCTACAGAGTAACACAGGAATGCAAACATGTCTTCAGTTAGATTCATGTTTCTATCATATATTAAGTCTCAATCATTTAATCAGAAGTCAAATGTTTCATGTTCTGAGTGACAAGGTAGACCACATATAGTTACACTATACAACAATGATCCTCAGAGAAGCTGAAGTGTGTGTAAATTTATGTTCACTACTAGAGCACTTCGTTCTGGTTCTGAAGAGGCTTCTGGTCTGTTTTTTTTTCCAGAAGCTGAAAGCTGTGGAGGAGCTGAAGGAGCAACAGGCGTCTGGAAAAGTCCTGCAGAAGAACCAGGTGAGAACCTCAGATGTTCTAATGATAACCAGTTTCTGATGAAGTGACTGTTTTTCTTTTAAAGCTGGAGAAGATCCAGAAGGAGGCCCAGCTGCTGAAAGAGCTAGAGGAGCTGGAGCTGTAGGCCCAGAACTCTTCATGAGACATGTGACGTGTGTGAAGTTGTTGCTATGCAACTGTGTTGACAACAAAAGTATAAATAAACTTCCGAGCTGAGGCTGACAAAACTCATGACTCACCACAGTTGCAGTTTTCTGACATTTGTTAGGGCAACCATCACTCGGGAAGTTTCGAGGGTGAAAATAAATATGGTTGAGAGACATGGCCATGTCATTATCTGTAAAGTCACTAACAGGTCACTTTATCCAAGACAAATGTTGTTTTTTTTGCTGTTTTGCTGACGTCATTAAAAAGATCCGTTTCTGAGAATGTGTGAAATGAACTACTTTAAACAGATTGTTTTGTAAATGCACCATTATTATTACAGAGTTAATGCTTCAGTTGCATGTTTCGTTATTATAGTTTAGAAGTTTAAAATCTAAAACATAATAAAAACATTTCCGCTCTCGGTAAAGTTATATGCACGTAGACTACAGGCGCGTTTTGATTGCGTCATTTCCGCTGTCGTCATTAAAGTGGACGAGCTCACGTGTGAGCGGGATGTAAACAGCTAACATCAACAAGCTAGCTGTTGGTGGATTGTAGATAGTTGTAAGCGATTAGTTAACCAGACTTACTTTGCACGATACGACCGCTGCAGAGGGTTGAATGTGAAAGTCTTTCTTCCGCATGATAACGTCGAAGCTAACATTGTTATCACAGGGTCTAGACTGGAGTACTGTGAGAAGTCTGGGGGACAGAGACTCTCAGATGTCTGCTCGAGTCACAATGACAAGCATCCGATAATTCCATCTTCTTAGGTCCTACTCAGGGTCCAGCCCCCAAAAAACGACCTGATCAGTGGATGTATTCAACCTGACAGCTACTGCAGAAGAGCCTCATGAACACGTGATTGTGCGGATGAGACGTAAAGGGGTCACATGTGAGGTCAGAGATTTTAAACACGAACCATGTGTCTCTGCAGGTCCATCCGACATGGAAGACTCCTCTGGCTCCTCTGATGTTGTGATCGACGTCAGTGTCTGTGACTCCAACCCCCTGTTGTGGCGGGTGGAAGACCTGCGTGCGGTTCGACAACAGGGTGTAGTGGGGGCGCTGCTCGGATCACTCGCTCGTACCCCCAGACAAAACGTCAAACTGGGACGACCGCTGCTGCTCCTGCCAGAGGAGGAGAGACTTATCCGAGGACAATGTTTAGCTGCTGCTGCACCACCTGTGCAGGTGAGTTTGTATCACCCACTGTAGGGGGAAGTCAATAGTCCCTTCCTGCCACGTGACCCGTTTTCTCCCTGAAAAAGGATGTCCTGGACACTTGATGACCTGACTTTGATCCTTACTCTGCTGGCAGGGTGTTGCAGAGTTGAGTCAGCAGGTGGCGCTGTATGAGGAGCAGCAAGAGCTGAGTCACCGGGAGCAACAGGTGCTTGCTCTGCAGGACAAGAAGTCCAATCTGATCAGGGCTATGAAAGCAGGTGAGTCTCTTGTCTTGTTGCCATGATCAAGCTTACTTGGGGTCTGGTCCGTCAGGTTCTGACCCAGAAGACGATGGCATCACAAATGAGGACTTGCAGGGACGCCTGAACGCTCTGGACAAGAACTTCGTCTTTCCACGATCTGCTGTGGCGGTCCAGCTAAGCACAGCACGGGCCAGACTTTCAAACTGTCCCGGGTCCCGGGCTCTCCTCCGGACCAGATGCCCGACCACGATGGAGTCTGACCCCAGGTTCCAAGTGTTCAAGGACCTCAGAGGGCGGGGCTTCTTCCTCACCTCAGCAGGGAAGTTCGGGGGAGACTTCCTCGTCTACCCAGGTCTGTCCCACATACACCGTCTCTCCACCCTAATGGGGGGTTGGTTGTCATGACGATTTGTCTGCTCTCTAGGTGACCCTCTCCGTTTCCACGCCCACTTCATCGCCGTCTGCCAGCCTCTGGACCAGAGCGTCTGTCTGCTCGACATCCTGGCGGTCGCCCGTCTGGGATCCAACGTCAAGAAGACCGTCCTCCTCTGCTCGCCGGGTCCAGACGGCATGGTGGTCTACACCTCGCTTCAGTGGAGTGGGATGGTCTGACCCCGGTTGCTGATCAGAACCTAATCCAGACACAAAAACATTGACCCTGACTGTTGATTAAATGGCAGGAGCAGAAGATTTGCCTACAATTAAAAAACGTCACAAACTTATTTATTGAGTTTTCACATCTTTTAAAAGGCTGCGGAATTCAGTTGACCTTGGAGGTCTGCGTACTTCTTGAAGGTCTGTGAGCCTTGGAGGCCTCAAGACTTCAATGGGGTGGGGGGGTCACAGACATCAGTACATAAGGTCGATGGCGCCACTGCCCTCGCTGGGCTTTCCCTCCCTGAACGGGAATTGTATTCCAGCCAGTCTTGTCAGCAGGATGTTGAGATTCTGCAGGAGGAAGATGAGGAGGAAGAGCCAGAAGCAGCGGTCGTAATGCTCGGTGTAGGTCTGGAACGTGAAGACATCCTCACTGGAGTTAGAGATCCGGTCGGAGAGGTGGTGGAGCTTGACCTCGGAGGAGAAGAGCACCATCACCAGGCAGCTGGACACGCCTGCAAACACAAACGTGTTCAGAACACACCCTCTTTAAACGGGGTTCAGTGGTGGGTTCCGGCGCTCACATGACACCAGGCTCCACAGGTAGAGTCCTCGCGGGCCGTGCAGAGCTTCATACGGACGGCCGAAGGCGTTGAAGAAGAAGAAGATGGAGGAGAGCGAGCAGAAGACGACCACCACGCCGCAGAAGAAGATGGTCGACACGTGGAGGGCCACGGGAACCGACGCCTGCAGTTGTGGGAAAACTGAACACACACACATGGGACTCAGAGCTTTGTTTGTGCATCCTATGATTGTGTAATAGAGCGGAATAGACCTCAGTTCTGACCCAGTCAGGCAGAACTATGAGCGCCTCACATTTTCTGTTTCTTAAAGCCGTTAGTGTTGATCAGTTTGAGTCATACTTGTTATTCCTACACATCATGAGTTTTTTAATGGACTTACAGGAGAAGGTCGACGGTCTCCCCCCGAGCCCACACTGCCTCACTCTCTCCCCGATGAAGAGTCCGTAGCTCAGGCCGCCCAGGAACTTGTCCAGCTCTGCTCCGGACGCGTTGACCAGCTCGGCCCCGGTGCGGCACAGGACGGTACCGGAGACCCAGAAGGGCAGTCCGGTGGCGACGGCGGCGGTCAGAGCGCAGCAGAAGCCGGAGAGACCGCAGGTGGAAAAGAGCAGCTGCTTCTGTCGGCTCGGCATGGCGGTCCAGTCGAGGGGGACTGGGGGGACCCCCAACCGAAACCAAACACGCACGCGCGCCCACACAGGGGAACAAGAGGAGAAGTTGTCGCTTCCAAAAAAAAACGCCGATGACGTCACCGTAACCGGGACAACCACGCTCGAGGTCCGGAGAAGCACCTGCTGCCGTGATGACGACACGTCTCACCTGCCGGCAGGTGCAGAAGACACAGCGGCGTTCAGGAGGAGGGGGATGGGGGGGTTCAAGATGGCGCACCGAGCTACATCCTCGGTACTAACGGTTGTTGGTCAAAATCCTCACCATTGTCTCATCACAACAATAGAACTTAATCCATGAATATTAAATTAAAATAAACCAAAGGCACAGTAAGTTGTATAAATGATAGTCGAATGTTTATTTAATCCAAGTTTAATAAGGGCGTCCTGGCGTACGGGGATACAGGGGATTTCCCTCTAGGGCTGTTGGGCCGGTCCGTGAGAAAATAAAAGAAAAAATTGGAATAAGAAGGACGTCGCAACGGCCTACATCTTTGTGGTTCAGGAGCTTGGTTGTGTTGCTATTGTTGTGATGGACTGTACCTGTGTTCACGTTTCACTGTCTATGCTGATAGCCAATCAAATGTCATCCACGTGTGTAAGTCCCGCCCACTGCTCAGCCTCAGGGATCTGATCTGAGAAATTGCACATACCTGTACATTCGTACAAATAAAATATTTATTTATTCATTGTGTTTGCGTTTGTGAGAAACTTCTAATGCGACCCGAATCCATCAAAACACTTACAATATATGCCTGAGACTTGAGAGGCTCATACACCTTTCATTAAAATGTCTACTGTTCTCACGCTTCTCTCTTTTATTATTATGTTTTTTTATTTTTGTTGGTAGCGCGCACCAGCCTAGGAATTCGAACAAGCGGGTTTGGCCGGTATAAACCCTACTCTATCAATTTTAATTTGTGTGTTTTTTAAATAATTATTCAGTATGTCTGTATAATTAAAATGTGTTTTCAAATTCTACCTCAACAAGGTGCATGTTTTCGTTTGATTCCCTCTAAGTGGTCACGTGATCCTGGAGTCTATTTTAGCAATGTTAATTTAAATAAAGTTAATCTGGAACACAACCAAAGGAGTTAACAACTCCCCGTGGGGGAATCGAACCCCGGTCTCCTGCGTCGGCCGCCGCGTATACTTCAGCTAAAAATCCCTAAAGTTTTTCCATTCATTTTCAATGGTATTGAAATGGTATGAGTTGGTCCTGAAAATCAATACGATTTTCGGCCACAGGAGGGCGGTATGACGTTATTGTACGCGTATTTTAGAATTGAATAGAGCTTCATTCACAATTTAGATTTTAACCATTTGAAAGGTGTTGTTTTTTACCACTGATCTGCTCTCTGACGCTGTTTGTCTTGTTTGTCAAATAACTTTAAAGTAACAAAAATAGTAATGCACAACAACTCTCTTTAAATGTGTTGTGCAAGCTCCATTTGGGGTTTTTCTTTAGTGTTAAAACGTGGTTCATTTAAAGGAAAGGTTTGTTTTTACCACTGATCGGCTGTCATTGGAATTGAGAATCCTTTTTGTATATAAATTGTGTCATTTTGAAACGTGTTTTTTTCGAGCAATGTCAACCTGTCCGGTGATGTTTATCGAAAGTCATTTTGCATTTGCATCATTTTATTTTATTCCCTCTAAGTGGTCACTTTGCTACTCTGGACGCAACCAAAAGGTTTAGCAACTCCCCGTCGAGGAATCGAACCCCGGTCCCTTCCGCTAAAAATCCATAAAGTTTCTCCATTCATTTTCAATGGTAGTGAAATGGTATGAGTTGGCACTGAAAATCAATACGATTATCGGCCAGAGGGGGGCAGTCGGGCGCTATTTGACGCGCGTATTTTGAAATTGAATAGAGCGACGTTCCCTATTTAGATTTTAATCATGTGAAAGGTGTTGCTATTTGTCCTGCTTCTTTTTTCTTTTCTTTTTTTTATTATTATTTTGCCCTGTTGTATTGTTTTAAAAAAATATATATTCAGTATGTCAGTATAATTAAAATGTGTTTAATTTTTATTAAACATTATAATTAAAATTGTAACTCAACAAGGAGCATAGTGTGATTGTAACGTAAATAAAATACAGTTACTCTGGAGAACAACCAAAAGATTTAGGGACTCCCCGACGGGGAATCGAACCCCGGTCTTCCGCGTGACAGGCGGAGATACTGTCCACTATACTATCGAGGAGACGACAATGTCCAGTAGAGGGCGAGCTACACATCAAATGTAAGTAAGTGAGTAAGTAATTTGTAGTTATATAGCGCTTCTGGTTAGTAATTTTGGTATTTTGTCATTTATTCACATTGTCATAACTACCTGTGATTTAGGTTCTATTTCTGTGAAAAAAAAAATGCTTCTACGACTTAGGTTCATAACATGCAACTCACGATATTTTAAGCCTTCATTCGATATGAATTGAACATCTCCAAAAATAAGAATATAACATACAATTAACAGAAAGGGGATTTAAAACAGTGAAATATTGGCTCTTTCAAAGGTTTACCCTTACATATGTACTTTAGTGTTCTAATCTAAAAGCAGGAGGAGAGAATAAAGTGGGTCTGTCGCCGCGTATACATCAGCTAAAAATCCCTAAAGTTTCTCCATTCATTTCCAATGGTAGTGAAATGGTATGAGTTGGTCCTGAAAATCAATACGATTATTGGCCACAGAGGGCGGTATGGTGTTATTTCACGTGCGTATTTTAAAATGTAATAGAGTGTCATTCCCTATTAAGATTTTATCCATTTGAAAGGTGTTTTTTATTTTTTTATTTTTTTACCACTGATCGGCTGTCATTGGAATTAAGAATCCTTTTTGTATATAACTTGTGTCATTATGAAATGTGTTGTTTTTGAGCACTGTCAACCTGTCCGGAGATGTTTATAGAAAGTCATTTTGCATTTGCGTAATTTTATTCTTGCTTAGCCTCTTTTTTGTCTTGTTTTTTTATGATTATTTTTGCAATGTTTTGGTGTGTTTTTTGAATAATTTTTCAGTATGTCAGTATAATTAAAATGTGTTTTCAAATTCTAACTCAACAAGGAGCATTTTGTCATTTTATTCCCTCTAAATTGTTAATCTGCTACTGTGGACGCAACCAAAAGGTTTAGCAACTCCCCGTCGAGGAATCGAACCCCGGTCCCTTCCGCTAAAAATCCATAAAGTTTCCCCATTAATTTCCAATGGTAGTGAAATGGTATGAGTTGGTACTGAAAATCAATACGATTATCGGCCACAGGGGGGCAGTCGGGCGCTATTTGACGCGTATTTTTAAATTGAATAGAGCATCATTCCCTATTTAGATTATAACCATTTGAAAAGTGTTTTTTTTTTTTTTTTTATAATCTTTTTAAATTTATTTATTTTTACCACTGATCGGCTCTCTGGCGCTGTTTTTCCAGCTTCTTTTGTCATTGGAACTGAGAATCCTTTTTGTATTCAAATTGTGTCATTTTGAAACGTGTTGTTTTCGAGCACTGGGCGCGCCTGTCCGGAGATGTTTATAGAAAGTCCTTTTGCATTTGAGTCATTTTATTCTTGCTTTAATACGGCCTCTTTTTTGAGTTTTTTTATTATTATTTTGCAAAGCTTTTTTGTGTTTTAAAAATAATTATTCAGTATAATTAAAATTGTAACTCATCAAGGAGCATGTTGTCATTTTTTTCCCTTGAAAGGGTCACTTGACGCTGGAGTTTATCCAGCAACTTTAATTTAAATAAAGTTAATCTGGAGGACAATCGAAACCCGGTCTTCCACGTGACAGGCGGAGATACTGTCCACTATACTAACGAGGAGACAACAGCTTCCAGTAGAGGGCGAGCTACACATCAAATGTAAGTAAGTGAGTAAGTAATTTGTAGTTATATAGCGCTTCTGGTTAGTAATTTTGGTATTTTGTCATTTATTCACATTGTCATAACTACCTGTGATTTAGGTTCTATTTCTGTGAAAAAATAAATTGCTTCTACGACTTAGGTTCATAACATGCAACTCACGATATTTTAAGCCTTCATTCGATATGAATTGAACATCTCCAAAAATAAGAATATAACATACAATTAACAGAAAGGGGATTTAAAACAGTGAAATATTGGCTCTTTCAAAGGTTTACCCTTACATATGTACTTTAGTGTTCTAATCTAAAAGCAGGAGGAGAGAATAAAGTGGGTCTGTCGCCGCGTATACTTCAGCTAAAAATCCCTAAAGTTTCTCCATTCATTTCCAATGGTAGTGAAATGGTATGAGTTGGTCCTGAAAATCAATACGATTATTGGCCACAGAGGGCGGTATGGTGTTATTTCACGTGCGTATTTTAAAATGTAATAGAGTGTCATTCCCTATTAAGATTTTATCCATTTGAAAGGTGTTTTTTATTTTTTTATTTTTTTACCACTGATCGGCTGTCATTGGAATTAAGAATCCTTTTTGTATATAACTTGTGTCATTATGAAATGTGTTGTTTTTGAGCACTGTCAACCTGTCCGGAGATGTTTATAGAAAGTCATTTTGCATTTGCGTAATTTTATTCTTGCTTAGCCTCTTTTTTGTCTTGTTTTTTTATGATTATTTTTGCAATGTTTTGGTGTGTTTTTTGAATAATTTTTCAGTATGTCAGTATAATTAAAATGTGTTTTCAAATTCTAACTCAACAAGGAGCATTTTGTCATTTTATTCCCTCTAAATTGTTAATCTGCTACTGTGGACGCAACCAAAAGGTTTAGCAACTCCCCGTCGAGGAATCGAACCCCGGTCCCTTCCGCTAAAAATCCATAAAGTTTCCCCATTAATTTCCAATGGTAGTGAAATGGTATGAGTTGGTACTGAAAATCAATACGATTATCGGCCACAGGGGGGCAGTCGGGCGCTATTTGACGCGTATTTTTAAATTGAATAGAGCATCATTCCCTATTTAGATTATAACCATTTGAAAAGTGTTTTTTTTTTTTTTTTTATAATCTTTTTAAATTTATTTATTTTTACCACTGATCGGCTCTCTGGCGCTGTTTTTCCAGCTTCTTTTGTCATTGGAACTGAGAATCCTTTTTGTATTCAAATTGTGTCATTTTGAAACGTGTTGTTTTCGAGCACTGGGCGCGCCTGTCCGGAGATGTTTATAGAAAGTCCTTTTGCATTTGAGTCATTTTATTCTTGCTTTAATACGGCCTCTTTTTTGAGTTTTTTTATTATTATTTTGCAAAGCTTTTTTGTGTTTTAAAAATAATTATTCAGTATAATTAAAATTGTAACTCATCAAGGAGCATGTTGTCATTTTTTTCCCTTGAAAGGGTCACTTGACGCTGGAGTTTATCCAGCAACTTTAATTTAAATAAAGTTAATCTGGAGGACAATCGAAACCCGGTCTTCCACGTGACAGGCGGAGATACTGTCCACTATACTAACGAGGAGACAACAGCTTCCAGTAGAGGGCGCGCTACACATCAAATATAAGTAAGTAAGTAATTTTGTATTTATATAGCGCTTCTAGTTAGTAATTTTGGTATTTTGTCATTTATTCACATTGTCATAATTACCAGCGTTTTAGGTTCTATTTCTGTGTAAATTCAGTTCCGCTAAAAATCCCTAAAGTTTCTCCATTCATTTTCAATGGTAGTGAAATGGTATGAGTTAGTACTGAAAATCAATACGATTATTGGCCACAGGGGGGCAGTCTGGCGCCATTTGACGCGGATGTTTCAAAATTGAATAGAGTGTCGTTCCCTATTTAGATTTTAGCCATTTGAAAGTTTTTTTCTTTTTTTTTTTTTTTACCACTGATCAGCTTCTTTTGTCATTAGAATTAAGAATCCTTTTTGTATACGAATTGTGTCATTTTGAAACGTGTTGTCTTCGAGCACTGGACGAGCCTGTTCGGAGATTTTGCATTTGCGTCTTTTTAAGGCGCAATTACTTGCTTAAATACATCCTCTTATAATAATAATAATTATTATTCTTTTGAAATGTTTTGTGTGTTTTAAAACAATTATTATTCAGTATGTCAGTATAATTAAAATGTGTTTTCAAACTGTAACTCAACAAGGAGCATGTTGTCATTTTATTTCCTTGAAAGGGTCACTTGACGCTGGAGTCTATCATAGCAACCTAAATAAAATAAAGTTACTCTGGAGAACAACCAAAAGATTCAGGGACTCCCCGACGGGGAATCGAACCCCGGTCTTCCGCGTGACAGGCGGAGATACTGTCCACTATACTATCGAGGAGACGACAGTGTCCAGTAGAGGGCGAGCTACACATCAAATGTAAGTAAGTGAGTAAGTAATTTGTAGTTATATAGCGCTTCTGGTTAGTAATTTTGGTATTTTGTCTGTCATTTATTCACATTGTTATAATTACCTGCGATTTAGGTTCTATTTCTGTGAAAAAAAATGCTTCTACGACTTAGGTTCATAACATGCAACTCACTATATTTTAAGTCTCATTTGATATGAATTGAACATCTCCAAAAATTAGAATATAACATACAATTAACAGAAAGGGGATTTTAAACAGATAAATATATGCTCTTTCAAAGGTTTAACCTTACATATGTACTTTAGTGTTCTAATCTAAAAGCAGGAGGAGAGAATAAAGTGGGTCTGTCGCCGCGTATACATCAGCTAAAAATCCCTAAAGTTTCTCCATTCATTTCCAATGGTAGTGAAATGGTATGAGTTGGTACTGAAAATCAATGCGATTTTCGGCCACAGAGGGCGGTATGGCGTTATTTGACGCGCGTATTTTAAAATGTAATAGAGTGTCGTTCCCTATTTAGATTTTATCCTTTTGAAAGGTGTTTTTTATTTTTTATTTTTTTTACCACTGACCGGCTCTCTGGCGCTGTTTGTTCAGCCTCTTTTGTCATTGGAATTAAGAATCCTTTTTGTATTCAAATTGTGTCATTTTGAAACGTGTTGTTTTCGAGCACTGGGCGCGCCTGTCTGGAGATGTTTATACTACTACCTTTTGCATTTGCGTCTTTTTAAGGCGCAATTACTTCCTTAAATATAGGCCTCTTTAATTATTATTTTACAATGTTTTTGTGTGTTTTTTTAAAATAATTATTCAGTATGTCAGTATAATTAAAATGTGTTTTAAAACTGTAACTCAACAAGGAGCATGTTGTCATTTTATTCCCTTGAAAGGGTCACTGGACGCTGGAGTCTATCATAGAAATGTAAATAAAATAAAGTTACTCTGGAGGACAACCGAAAGATTTAGGGACTCCCCGTCGGGGAATCGAACCCCGGTCTTCCGCGTGACAGGCGGAGATACTGTCCACTATACTAACGAGGAAACAAGAGCATCCAGTAGAGGGCGTGCTACACATTAAAAGTGTAATCCAGTTGCTAATTTGGGGCATTTTATTTTTCATTCATTTTTTTTGTCATAATTACCTGCGTTTTAGCTTCTATTTCTGTGTTAAAATAAATTGCTTCTACGCAACAACAACTCCGTGTGAAAGACATTGTTTTGTTGACATTGTCAATTAAAGAGGGGAAGAGAAATATCCAAACAAATTTGACGTTTTAAAAGTAACAAGTCAAATGATACAAGATTTTAAGTGTTGATGCAAGTTCTAAATACTGAAAAATATTGTCCTGTGTGTTTTAGAATAAAAGTGTTTGATTTTGTATTTAACTGAGTGAATATACAGGTGAAACAAACAAACAAACAAAAAAGAATATCGTTCATAAAGTACATATTGAACCCATCAAATTTATTAGTTTTACCTTTTCAATCTAATTGTTGGTATAAATGCACCTTCGCACGATATTATAATTTTTGGAGTTGCAACTGAATATATATACTGTTAAGATGCTGTACTTATATATATTGTACCTTAATATGTAGTTTTTATTTGAGTAGTCATAACATAGAGAAGAAACATGGTTGATATTTGTATATACAAATTACAGGTTTGAATGTTGAAAGTATTATATTTAGAAGAAACAATTACAAATTTTGCTTAAGCAATTAACACAGACTGCATTCCATTCACATTAGCTACCTCTTTGTTTACGTTTTTCTTTACACGCCATGAAGATTAGTGATGTCAGTAAAAAGTGTATTTTCTCCACGTCAGGGAATCGAACCCCAGTCTTCAGTGTGATCTTTTGGCAAATGATTCAAACCCCAATAAACGTCTTAGATTTGCATTGTTTATCGATTCTTTGAAGCTTCAATTTGTCAGAGATGAATTCGTTTATACATTTAAGATTATTTTAATATTTACATTTGTTTTAAATAAACTACATGATATATATACTGTAAATATCTGTATTTATATCAAATTTAGTGATTATGTAAAGTATTCTCTTTCAAAATCTCTGTACAGTTGTTCATCACATTTATTATTTAAATGCAATTCTTCTCCAATTATTTATTGACAAATTCTTAAGCTCATGTCTTCATTCAGATTCGTTTCTGTTAATGTACCAACTTTCAATATGCATGGTTGTCGTTTCAAAACCAGAAATATGATTTTAGTTTTTTGTAGTTTTGGTTACATAAATGAACATGTAAATTATTAAATTAATGAAATATGTATTTGTTGCAAAAGCAACATAAGATAAAACAGTGTTTTACTGAACACTTTACTCCTTAAAAACCGTTTGAAGTGTTTCTGCAGCATAGAATCAATAAAAGAAGAGAACACAATTAAAATAATAAAGGGGCTGCGTTTCTCTTTGTTTAGGTATTTAGCCTTCTTTACTCAGGACGAAAATTAGAAACATCGGCAAAAAATGTTTTACTCCCCGTCGGGGAATCGAACCCCGGTCTTCCGCGTGACAGGCGGAGATACTGTCCACTATACTAACGAGGAAGTGCTTTGGTATGTCTGCAGGATGAGAATATAAAGTCGGCTGCCGCGTATACTTGAGCTAAAAATCCCTAAAATTTTCCCATTCATTTTCAATGATAGTGAAATGGTATGAGTTGGTACTGAAAATAAATACGACGGCCACATGGCACTATTTAACGCGCTATTTTGTTATCTGGCGCTGTTTGTTCAGCTTCATTTGTCATTGGAATTAAGAATCCTTTTCTGTATATAAATTGTGTCATTTTGAAACGTGTTGTTTTCGAGCACTGGGCGCGCCTGTCCGGAGATGTTTATAGAAAGTCATTTTGCATTTGCGTCTTATTATTCTTTCTTTAATACAGCCTCATTTTTTTCAAAAGTTTTTTTTAATTATTATTTTTGAAATGTTTTAGTGTGTTTTTTGTTTAATAATTATTCAGTAAGGTAATATGTCAGTATAAATAAAAAGTGTTTTTTTTATTATTATTAAACATTATAATTATGTGAAAATAAATTGCTTCTACGACTTAGGTTCCATAAAATGCAGCTCACTATATTTCAAGCCTTCATTTGATATGAATTGATCATCTCCAAAAATTAGAATATGACATGCAATTAACAGAAAGTGGATTTTAAACAGAGAAATATTGGCTCTTTGAAAGGTTTAACCTTGCATATGTACTTTAGTGTTCTAATTTAGAAGCAGGAGGAGAAGATAAAGTGTGTCTGTCGCCGCGTATACTTCCGCTTAAAATTCCTAAAGTTCCCCATTCATTTTCAAAGGTTGTGAAATGGTTGGTACTTAAAGTTGATAAGATTTTCGGCCGCAGGGGGCGGTATGTTGCTATTTGACGCGCGTATTTAATAAAGCGTCGTTCTCTATTTAGATTTTAACCATTTGAAAGGTTTTGTTTTTACCACTGATCGGCTGTCATTAGAATTAAGAATCCTTTCTGTATATAAATTGTGTCATTTTGAAACGTGTTGTTTTTGAGCACTGGACGCGCCTGTCCGGAGGTGTTTAAAGAAAGTCATTTTGCATTTGCGTTTTATTATTCTTTCTTTGATACAGTCTTTTTTTTAATGAAAATGTAATTATTATTTTTGCAATGTTTTTGTGTGTTTTTTTTTAATAATTATTAAGTATGTCAGTATAATTAAAATGTGTTTAATTGTGGTTAAACATTATTATTAGTAAAATTGTAACTCAAAAAGGAGCATATTGTCATTTGATTCCCTTGAAAGGGTCACTTGACGCTGGAGTCTATCATAGAAACATAAATAAAATAAAGTTATGCTGGAGGACAACCAAAAGATTTATCATAGCAACGTAGATAAATAAAGTTACTCTGGAGGACAACCAAAATATTTATCATAGCAACGTAAATAAAATAAAGTTACTCTGGAGGACAACCAAAAGATTTAAGTCTTCCGCGTGACAGGAAGAGATACTGTCCACTATACTAACGAGGTGACAAGAGCGGCCAGTAGAGGGCGAGCTACACATCAAATGTAAGTAATTACCATTTACAGAGTGCATTTCAATGGGTATTTTTGGATTGTTTAAGCGCTTTGTGACCCTGTTATCCAGTTGATAATTTTGCTATTTTGTTTTTCATTTATTATCATTGTCATAATTACCTGCGTTTTGGGTTATATTTCTGTGTAAAAATAAATTGCTTCTACTTCTTAGGTTCATAACATGCAACTCACGATATTGTAAGCCTTCATTTGATATGAATTGAACATTATTTTTGCAATGTTTTGTTGTGTTTTTTAAATAATTATTCAGTATGTCAGTATAATTAAAAGGTGATTTCAAATTCTGACTCAACAAGGAACATGTTGTAATTTTATTTCCTCTAAGTGGTCACGTGACGCTGGAGTCTATCGTATCAACGTTAATTTAAATAAAGTTAATGTGGAACACAACCAAAAGATTTAACAACTCCCAGTCTCCCGCGTCGGCCGCCGCGTATACTTCCGCTAAAAATCCCTAAAGTTTTCCCATTCATTTTCAATGGTAGTGAAATGGTACGAGTTGGTACTGAAAATCAATACGATTTTCGGCCACAGGAGGGCGGTATGGCGTTATTTTACCCGCGTATTTTAAAATTGAATAGAGCGTTGTTCCCTATTTAGATTTTAATAATTTAAAATGTGTTGCTATTTGTCCTGCTTCTTTTTTCTTTTCTTTTTTTTATTTTGCACTGTTTCATTGTGTTTTTAAAAAAAAAAAATTCAGTATGTCAGTATAATTAAAATGTGTTTAATTTTTATTAAACATTGTTACTAAAATTGTAACTCAAAAAGGAGCATAGTGTCATTTTATTTAACGTAAATAAAATACACTTACTCTGGAGGACAACCAAAAGATTTATCATAGAAATGTAAATCAAATAAAGTTACTCTGGAGGACAACCAAAAGATTTAGGGACTCCCCGACGGGGAATCGAACCCCGGTCTTCCGCGTGACAGGCGGAGATACTGTCCACTATACTATCGAGGAGACGAAAGTGTCCAGTAGAGGGCGAGCTACACATCAAATGTAAGTAAGTGAGTAAGTCATTTGTAGTTATATAGCGCTTCTGGTTAGTAACGTTGGTATCTTGTCTGTCATTTATTCACATTGTTATAATTACCTGCGATTTAGGTTCTATTTCTGTGAAAAAATAAATTGCTTCTACGACTTAGGTTCATAACATGCAACTCACTATATTTTAAGCCTTCATTTGAATTGAATTGAACATCTCCAAAAATAAGAATATAACATACAATTAACAGAAAGGGGATTTTAAACAGATAAATATTGTCTCTTACATATGTTCTTAGGGTTCTAATCTAGAAGCAGGAGGAGAGAATAAAGTGGGTCTGTCGCCGCGTATACTTCCGCTAAAAATCCCTAAAGTTTCTCCATTCATTTCCAATGGTAGTGAAATGGTATGAGTTGGTACTGAAAATCAATACGATTTTCGGCCACAGAGGGTCTGTTGCTATTTAATGCGCGTATTTTTAAAATGTAATAGAGTGTCGTTCCCTATTTCGATTTTATCCATTTGAAAGGTGTTTTTTTAATTTATTTTTACCACTGATCGGCATTGGAATTAAGAATCCTTTTTGTATATAAATTGTGTCATTTTGAAACGTGTTGTTTTCGAGCACTGGGCCCGACCGTCCGGAGATGTTTATAGAAAGTCATTTTGCATTTGCGTCATTTTATTCTTGCTAAGGCGTTTTTTTTTTTGTTTTTATTATTATTTTTGCAATATTTTAGTGTGTTTTTTAAAATAATTATTCACTATGTCAGTATAATTAAAATGTGTATTGAAACTGTAACTCAACGAGGAGCATGTTGTCATTTTATTCCCTTGAAAGGGTCACTTGAAGCTGGAGTCTATCATAGCAACGTAAATAAAATAAAGTTACTCTGGAGGACAACCAAAAGATTTATCATAACAACATAAATAAATTTCAATGGCTTTTTTGGATTGTTTAACCGCTTTGTGACCCTGTAATCCGGTTTCTAATTTTGGTATTTTGTTTTTCATTTATTCTCATTGTCATAATGACCTGCGTTTTGGGTTATATTTCTGTGTAAAAATAAATGGCTTCTTCTACTTAGGTTCATAACATGCAACTCACGATATTTTAAGCCTTCATTTGATAAGAATTGATCATCTCCAAAAATTCACAACATAGCAACTCTTCGTTGGGGAATTGAACCTCGTTCACTTCCGCTAAAAATCCCTAAAGTTTTCCCATAGATTTTCAATGGTAGTGAAATGGTATGAGTTGGTACTGAAAATCAATACGATTTTCAGCCACAGAGGGCGGTATGTTGCTATTTGACGCGCGTATTATAAAATGTAATAGAGTGTCGGGAGCAGTATAGCGCTATTTAACAATGCTTAGTTTAATTTTGAATAGTCAGTAAGTAAGTAATTTCTATTTATAAAGCGCTTTTCCAGACCAGGGTCACAAAGCGCTTAAACAATCAAAACAATACTCAATAAAATATATACTTTAAAGGTCAAGATAACACGGAAAAACACAGGAGTTCCTGAAAATCGAGGAAAAGCCCGTTCCCTATTTAGATTTTATCCATTTGAAAGGTGTTTTTTTTTTTTACCACTGATCGGCTGTCATTGGAATTAACAATCCTTTTTATATATAAATTGTGTCATTTTGAAACGTGTTGTTTTTGAGTCTGGATATGTTTATAGAAAGTAATTTTGCATTTGCGTCACTTTATTCTTGCTTTGATACAGCCTCTTTTTTGAGTGAACATTATTTTGCAATGTTTTAGTGTGTTTTTTAAATAATTATTCAGTATGTCAGTGTAATTAAAATGTGTTTTCAAATTCTAACTCAACAAGGAGGATGTTGTCATTTGATTTCCTCGAAGTGGTCACGTGACGCTGGAGTCTATTTTAGCCACGTTAATTTAAATAAAGTGAATCTGGAACACAACCAAAGGACGTAACAACTTCCCGTCGGGGAATCGAACCCCAGTCTCCCGCGTCGGCCGCCGCGTATACTTCCGCTAAAAATCCCTAAAGTTTTCCCATTCATTTTCAATGGTATTGAAATGGTATGAGTTGGTACTGAAAATCAATACGCTTTTCGGCCACAGGGGGGCGGTATGGCGTTATTTTACGCGTGTTTTAGAATTGAGAAGCGCTTCATTCATTATTTAGATTTTATCCATTTGAAAGGTGTTGTTTGTTTTTTTTACCACTGATCTGTTTTCTGACGCTGTTTGTCTTGTTTGTCAAATAACTGGACACTAACAAAAATAGTAATACACAACAACTCTCCTTAAATATTTTTTGCAAACTCCATTTGAGATTTTTCTTTAGTGTTAAAACGTGGTTCATTTAAAGGACAGGTTTGTTTTTACCACCGATCGGCTGTCATTGGAATTGAGAATCCTTTTTGTATATAAATTGTGTCATTTTGAAACGTGTTTTTTTCGAGCAATGTCAACCTGTCCGGTGATGTTTATAGAAAGTCATTTTGCATTTGCGTCATATTATTCTCTCTTTAATGCAGGCTTTTTTAAAAAAGTTTTTTTAATAATTATTTTTGCAATGTTTTTGTGTGTGTTTTTAAATAATTATTCAGTATGTCAGTATAAATAAAAAGTGTTTAATTATTGTTAAACATTATTATTAGCACAATTGTAACTCAACATTGCATATCATTTTATTCACTTGACGCTGGAGTCTATCATAGAAATGTAAATCAAATAAAGTTACTCTGGAGGACAACCAAAAGATTTAGGGACTCCCCGACGGGGAATCGAACCCCGGTCTTCCGCGTGACAGGCGGAGATACTGTCCACTATACTATCGAGGAGACGAAAGTGTCCAGTAGAGGGCGAGCTACACATCAAATGTAAGTAAGTGAGTAAGCAATTTGTAGTTATATAGCGCTTCTGGTTAGTAATTTTGGTATTTTGTCTGTCATTTATTCACATTGTTATAATTACCTGCGTTTTGGGTTCTATTTCTGTGAAAAAATAAATTGCTTCTACTTCTTTGGTTCATAACATGCAACTCACGATATTTTTTAGCCTTCATTTGATAGGAATTGAACATCTCCGAAAATTCACAACATAGCAACTCTTCGTTGGGGAATCGAACCCCGGTCACTTCCGCTAAAAATCCCTAAAGTTTTTCCATTCATTTTCAATGGTAGTGAAATGGTCCTAGTTGGTACTGAAAATCAATACAATTTTTAGCCACAGGCTGGCAGTATAGCGCTATTTGACGTGCTTAGTTTAATTTTGAATAGCACGTCGTTCCCTATTTAGATTTTAACCATTTGAAAGGTGTTTATTTTTTTTAACCACTGATCAGCTGTCACTGGAATTGAGAATCCCTTTGTATATAAATTGTGTCATTTTGAAACGTGTTGTTTTCTATCAATGGACGCGCCTGTCCGGATATGTTCATAAAAAGTCAGTTTGCATTTTTGTCATTTTATTCTTGCTTTGATACAGCCTCTTTTTTTCAAAAGTTTTTTTAATTATTATTTTGCAATGTTTTATTGTGTTTTTTAAATAATTAATCAGTATGTCAGTATAATTAAAATGTATTTTCAAATTCTAACTCAACAAGGAGCATGTTGTCATTTTATTACATTTAAGTAGTCACGTGACCCTGGAGTCTATCGTAGCAACGTTAATTTAAATAAAGTTAATCTGGAACACAACCAAAGGATTTAACAACTCCCCGTGGTATGAGTTTGTACTGAAAATCAATAAGATTTTCGGCCACAGGGGGGCGGTATGGCGTTATTTTACGCTTATTTTAAAATTGAATAGATCTTCATTCCCTATTTAGATTTTGTCCATTTGAAAGGTGGTGTTCTTTACCACTGATCTGCTCTCTGACGCTGTTTGTCTTGTTTGTGAAATAACTGGAAAGTAACAAAAATAGTAATACACAACAACTCTCTTTAAATACTTTTTGCAAACTCTGTTTGGGGTTTTTCTTTAGTGTTAAAACGTCGTTCATTTAAAGGACAGTTTAGCAAAAACCAGTAATCTGAATATATCACTTGTAATACTTGATACCTAACAACGTGATTCATTTAACTGGAATGAAAAACTATTGTGTGCAGCGGCAAAGAATCGAACCAGGGTCTTTATTCTTCCAACATTGATTAAATACTACAGTTGGCCAGCAAGTGTTAAGATGGAGGATTCTGATTGGCCGTTAGTCTTTTCCATTCTGATTGGCTGTTTTTCATTTCCAGGCTATGGTTCCAGGTAACGATGTCTGAGTCAGAGAACATTCTTTCACTCTCAGCTTCACACCTCTGATCTGGATTCGTTCCGGACATAAACTCCCCGTCAGAGCTTGTTTTGGTTTCTTCTGTCACGAGCCGCTCTTTAATCTGGAGATTCCTTGCTAAACTTTAAAGTAAATTCCATAAAACGCCGTTCAGGAGGAAATAAACTTCCGGCTTTCAAATTAAGAGCACCTGAGCAACGTTCCGTCTGCCTCGTAACCCTTTACAACGACTCTTTACAGTTTAAAATCCACGTTTGTTAGATAGAATATTTATTCTATTAACCCAAACATAGCTTAACAATTCAATATAGACTTTTTTAGAAATTAAATACAATCAATAACTAAATCATCATATTTGAATATTTTATTTGTGGTATTCAAATTAAGGTAAGAACATATGTTGTAGAATCAGATAAATCGACCCAAATACATGGAAGATGAGTTTATCATGAGTATGATAGTAGATGTTAGTGTTTGATAGTAGATTTTAGAGTTTGAAAGTAGATGTTAGAGTTTAATAGTAGATGTAAGAGAGTTTGAAAGTAGATGTAAGAGAGTTTGATAGTAGATGTAAGAGAGTTTGATAGTAGATGTAAGAGAGTTTTTGACAGAATATGTAAGTGAGTTTGATAGTAGATGTAAGAGAGTTTGATAGTAGATGTAAGAGAGTTTGATAGTAGATGTAAGTGAGTTTGATAGTAGATGTAAGAGAGTTTGATAGTAGATGTAAGAGAGTTTGATAGTAGATGTAAGATAGTTTAATAGTAGATGTAAGAGAGTTTGAAAGTAGATGTAAGTGAGTTTAATAGTAGATGTAAGAGAGTTTGATAGTAGATGTAAGAGAGTTTGATAGTATATGTAAGATAGTTTTTGACAGAAGATGTAAGTGAGTTTGATAGTAGATGTAAGAGAGTTTGATAGTAGATGTAAGTGAGTTTGATAGTAGATGTAAGAGAGTTTGATAGTAGATGTAAGAGAGTTTGACAGAATATGTAAGTGAGTTTGATAGTAGATGTAAAATAGTTTTTGACAGAAGATGTAAGTGAGTTTGATAGTAGATGTAAGAGAGTTTGATAGTAGATGTAAGAGAGTTTGACAGAAGATGTAAGTGAGTTTGATAGTAGATGTAAGAGAGATGTAAGAGAGATGTAAGAGAGATAGTAGAGCGCAGAACTCTGTCATGCTGCTAATTTACCCCCACAATTTATTTTTTTTACTCTATATTATTTAATGATTTTTATTGATTTAGAAAAATCAATATCTTATTTAAAATATCATAATCGATCACATGACACCAATAATAAATAACGCTGAAAATGATCACATGACAAATCAATATTCAGTCACCTTTTTTTAGCATTTTAAATATCGTGAGTAGTAAAGAGCTCAGTGGGGCAACACACACAACAGTGTTATGAAGGACAACCCTTCAAACAATATGTGGATCCAGATGTTAATCATCTGCTCTTGACTTTTTTTTTTGTTATTTCATGAACAAAAAAAATACAGATAAAGGCTGGCAACAACATATCCTCTTTGGTAGATCTAATTCATTATTTTTTTTAAACTGAGAAATATATATATTTCATGTTTAATTATCAAATATTATCTGATAAACTTGTTGTCTTCATTTTCCAGGATGATGTTCCTAGCTGACAACACATACTTTAAAATGTCGACTGAGTGGAAAGTTGTGTTTGTTTTGTGTTTCCCTGCTTTGGTCCTGCAGGGACAGATGTGGAGAACAAGTACCAAGGTCCACTTGCTTTGGCTGAACACATCCTCACCCGTAAAGTGGTCATTCAAGCTGCAGAAACTCGTTGCCAAGTGATTGACCTGCAGCTCAGATGCATTTGAAAATATCAAAATTGTCAGTTGCTTCTTGCAGCTTCTCACGTTCCTGACTTGCTGCTTTTGGATCCACACTGTATTTCAAGTGAAATATTTTGCCTGAAATTCAAATTGAAGTTTGATGTCTGTCCACTTGAATCAGCTGAAGGACTCCTTGTTGAATTCAAAAGTGGCTCCAGTGGAGAGTCTAGAGTTACAGAGTCTATGTAGCGTCCTGGAGATGCCTTTTGGTCCACAGCAGAACACGCCCACCTTCTTGCTGCGAGTGTGGAAAACACAAATGAATGCACGGCAGCGATAATAAGAGGAGGAAACACTCACTGCTGATTGGTCCTTCCAATCTCCTCCAGTAACAACTTCCACTTCGGTCTGCCTACCATCAATCTTGACGTGAGCGGTTGATACTTTTCTTCAAACACGTTCTGGAAATAGATTTGTGCAGTTTGAACTGATAATGAAGCATTTCTGGAAATACTGGAAATATTCAAACAGCTGGAAACAAGCGGTACACATTATTAGTATGTTTGGTGATAATGGGTCTTAAGAGTTGCAACGATTGGTAAATGTAGAATATTAGGTACAATTTAAGTTGATTATCGTTGCGAAACAAAGTTTACAAAGTAACATTTAAAAATAAGAGCCCTTGATTTTCACTGTAGTTAGTAAAATATAATATTTGTTTCCATTCTTAGTAGTTATATTAATACTAATTAGTTAAAATCGGTCCCTCTCCCTGTAGAAAACTACACACATCAACAAATACAGATACTCAAGTTCATTGTGGGTCCCTAAAACAATATTTTAGTCTCAATAAATAAAAACATTACCACCGTTTGATATTCGTTTTTGCATACCGATTTTAGCCAGTAGATAGAGGCAAATTAATCAATTCGTTGATTTCGATCAATATCATCATCAGTTCTCTGAAATAAACAAGTTGTTTACAGGCCACTGTCAAACTTAAAATTATATTATCGCAACACGTTTCTGCGAAAGTCTCAAACAGCGCCGGAGGCGCGCCTGGTGGCTGACAATATATAACACCAACAATGGTTGAGGACTACCGTACATAGGACATACATGGGAAAACGACGAAGGGATTTTAGCTAGATTTAGTTAACCTTAACATTTAATGTTTTTAAACATCAATACACAAATTAATTATACAAAAGAACATTTTTAATTAATAACCAAAATGCTTCAAATTATTATTTATAGATGATGTGTTTTGTGTGTTCATCACCTACCTGTAGGCCTTCTGAGCGGCTGATGTACAGTTTAAGATTTAAGTAGTCCGGTCTGTTCTCCTGCCAGAGCTAAGAGTACAGAAGGTTAAAACATGTATGACACTGAAATCTTTATCAGGCAAAATTATTTACAACCTTGTGGTGTAGCGCACACATCAGCTCAGCGAACCAATAGAAAGACTGGAGCTCCCTGCAGATCCACACGAAGTACAACCTCTGCAACCTGAAGCCCTTCCAGCCGTCACTGGACGCACATGTGTGGGGAGACGGAGCAGAAGTTTAAGAACCTGACTCACCACACCAGACCAGCTCGGTGAAAAACTCACAGGAGAGCGTGCAACACACAGGCGAACGGCGTGACTCCTATTCCACCTGCTACACAAACACTGACGTCGTAGTTGAAAACTTCCTCGGACGGACTTCCAAACGGACCGTCCACGTAAACCCTGAAAACAGAATAACAGATCATGCACAGGTACATTTGCAAACTACTATTTCTATTAAAAAATAGTGTCAAATAGTGTTTATTTTGCATCCATCTACATTGGAAGTCACCTAGATATCTAACCTTTCATTTTAAAGTCATTTGTATTTATATAGCGCTTTTCCAGACCAGGGTCACAATGCGCTTAAGCAATCAAAACAATACTCAATAAAATATATACTTTAAAGGTCAAGATAACACCGAGAACAACACAGGAGTTCCAGAAAATCAAGGAAAAGCCTGAACAAATAAAAATGTCTTAATTTCTTTAATTAATGTCTTAATTGTTTTTATTTAATGTCTTAATTGTTTTTATTTAATGTCTTAAGTCCGGCGTTTGCATTTCTCTTTTTTAAGACAATTATTATGATAATTTTAAGTAAGTAAGTTTTATTTGTAAAGCTTCTTTCACAGACCAGGGTTACAAGGCGCTTAAACAATTGTCTATTTTTCTCTCTATCTTTTTTAACCATCACTTTTTTTTTATCTCTAACCTTTTTCACAATTTCTGTTGCATTTCATTAGTCAATGGTTTGTTCTAAAGAAAATTAATTAATATTACTGTGCAAATGTATACATTATATTGTTATCAATACACATATTTGTGAAATAATTTTTTTGTTTTAATTTAAACATTTTCTGTGATAATAGGTTTTGATTTTGAACTGAATCATGCAGCAAAACTTTGTCTGGGTATCACCAGGTGAACATGGAAGTCGGTGGGAGACTATTTGGTGTTCATTTCCACCGTGTCTTAAGTACTGGGAACACTTTTTGAAGTCTCCAGGAAAAAGTAAAAGTTTGCTACAATGCAACTTTACCGCTTTAACAGTAGAGGGAGCCAGAAACATCTGTTCAATCAACTGTGATGGTGCTTTAATGGCACAGGTGTAGAAACACTTTTATTGCTCGGCTGCGCAGAAAAGAGCTTCATTCATTCCATCACTAAAACAAAAGTATGCGATTCAGAGGTCTTTAAATTAACTGAAATTCCTTAGTGCATTCACTTTGGACTCTTAATACTATATATTTAACACCTGGACTCTTTATGTTTAACATTCGATCAATTCGATTCAATAATTAATGCATCATTACACTTGAAAATATTTACATTCTTTACATAGAATTTATCTACTATATATAAGTATTTTAAGATTTATTTTATACGTAAGCACTGCATATTTTGTTAACCTAGACATTTTAAAATATTGCCTTCTTACCAAATAGCAAATCGATTTACCTCTGGGGATTAATAAAGTTTTTCATGTATTAGTTGTTATCTCTTGTTTTTCCCATGGTAGTACTTCTATATTGCTAAAATAGAAAAGTATGTTGCACCCAGAGGTCTCGTTTCATCAGGATGTTTTGTTTTCATAGCTCTGCTTCACTAAACCATCACAAAACAAACGTACCCCCCCCTCACCCCTCACCCACGCCAGTCCCCTTTACATGTCATCTCATGTGATCACAGCAGGAAGAGAACAGGGTCAAAAGGTCACGACCTTTGAACCCTATGTGATTTTAAGGCTCCACTAGAAACGATCTCAGCAACATCCAAACACAGAAAACACACACTAAGCATACTTGGGGAATCTCCTCTGCTGCACCATCGGGAGGATCTCGAAGTTCATCTTCGGCTCAGGAAGTAGCAGCCGAGTGAATCGCTCTGAGGACCAGAAGGACATATGTAGAGATAAACATCTGGCATCACCAAGTGTTACAAATATAGAATGAACATGAATCGTATCGAGCTCAGGCTGTGACGTCAGATCGAAGAGGCCTTCACAAACAAAGTCATTTCCTGTTGTTATCTTAGCGTGTGCGTGTGCGTGTGCGTGTGCGTGTACAGTAGCGCGGGGGAAATGACTGCATCAGCTTGAATTGTCACAGCAATGAAAGCAGCAATTTCCTCTGGAGTATTTTTTATATTCATGCACACACGTGTACAAACATAAACAAGTATAGACATGAATAACCTTTCTGAAGTTTGTACCAACCTTCATTGTGTCATAGCAGCAGATTTTAGAAATACATACTAGATACATTATTATATATATATACAGGGACACAAAATGTCCATCAAATGAAAAGACAGAAGGAATTAATAAGAAGAAGTCGTAATATGGAGTACAAACACACATTGAAAGAAAACGCTAAAAATGATCACTTACTTTACTTAACATACATTATAAATAAATAAGGATTTTCATTTTAAGTAGTAAATAATTGGGTAAAGGTGTCACTGAAAAACAAATAAATGTGATTTATAATGAACATTTCTTTAACTCTCCTTTATTTTGAAAATTAACTTAAAAGAAAAAGCATATAAAAGTACTAAATTAATTTAATAATTACCTGAACACCTGAATTACCTGTCCTAGTATCATCTTTTAACAGAAACCTTCCTGTTAAGTCCATTAACCTGTGATGATAATGTTTTCAATTTCTACAAAATTATTTTGAATTTAAAGTCAAACCAAACAAATAAAACAATCTATTTCAGTTAATGTCAGGCTTATAGCTTCTTTTGAAGATGAGCAAATAGATCATTGGGTAAAAGAGTTTTAGCTAATTCCCTGTTTTTAAATATACGGAAAACACCTATTTCCTTAAAGATATACACATATTTATGCAGGAATTTATTTCTCAACAGCCATTTAAAGGAGTGTATTAATAAATGTTAAAATGTATCTCAATATATATTGTTACTTCTTTACCCTGGAGGTCCCTATTTACAAACTCTTTATTATTAACTAATGATGGCAGTCCTGGTGAATCTAGAATCTAGAAGTTGTTTGTTCTCACTCACCGGTCCAGTCTCCCACCACTCTGAGGTGAATACCAAAAGTCTCCTTGTTTTCAGTTGGACACTGAAAGGTAGAGAAATATTTTTAAGAAACTCTTTTGATGCACAAAATCGACCTTTTCTCACCACTGTGAGCGTGAAAGGATGATTCTCGAATGAGGAGACGCCAGGACAGTTGAGGACAACATACTAGAGGAAGAGAGAGAAACAGGCATCGGACGAAGAAGAAGAAGTTATCATTGGTGTCGTGAAGGTTGGGATTCTCACCTGACCGGGACGGGCTCGGAAGTTCTTCTTCAACATCCGCAACTCCACGACATCACAGGGATGCCTGTTGACCGTCACTATGGTAACGGGGTCGCTGCTCCGGATGTAGCGGTACAGACGCTCCGCGCAGTAGAGACAGAGCGGACCTAACACCCAGATCCACGTCTGTGCAGGAGGAAACAAAAGAAAAAGTCAGATGGTTTAAGGAATCCGATCCAACACAGCTGCTCTGAACATCACACCAAATCAAACTTAAACTCAAATAATCATCAGAAAATTTTCTTTGTATTTCCACCTTTTAATTTAAATTAAAGTTTTGCTATTAACGGCCCTGAAAAAGCTTCACGCAGAGACTGAAATGAGCCGTGCAGACGCCTGTTAAACACCCTCTTATCTCACCTCATCAGCAGCAGACGCCCTCTCATGCGGAGCAAATGATTCCCACATCTGGAAATATCTGCTCCAAACGTTCGTGCTCACACGTGACCGAAGAGTTCCGCACCAGCAACATACAGTTGTAGAGATTGTTTTGGATACACAACATGTGTGGTCAAGTGAGACCATCTTTTGCGTCGCTCTTCTCTCAACGTTTACCTGTCAGGACTAATTGCGAGGCAGCTCCGGTAAATCCAAAGGAACACGATTGTGTTTGAGGGGGATTTTAACGGACCCGCCTTGTTGCTCAACGACCGTGTGCAAACACGTAATCACACGTGCAGAAGAAATGCACACAAACACAGGCCTTGATGTGAACAAAAAAAGAAACTTTTCACCCTCCCAAACAACACCTCTAATGAATGAAACCTGTTTCAGTGTTTGAGCAAATATTTATGACATGAGACATTTAGAATGTCTTTAAAGGATTTTAATGTCATAAACTAGACGTTTCAGTAAACAAAATACATCGATATATCGCTTTTGTTACGTTCACGTTACTGTATGAAAATGTAATTACCCTTTGTCGATTTATTTTTATTGTTTATTAAGTTGTTTTA
The DNA here is from genome assembly GCF_982586985.1 of Callionymus lyra. Taxonomy (NCBI): domain Eukaryota; kingdom Metazoa; phylum Chordata; class Actinopteri; order Syngnathiformes; family Callionymidae; genus Callionymus; species Callionymus lyra. The sequence goes on along the minus strand of NC_141824.1, from coordinate 16,454,353 downwards.
TGGTTTATATTTCAATGAAGTGTATGTATAATAGAATAATTAGATTTTCTATCTATAACCATTGTTTCAATATCCACAGTGTTTGTTCATTTTTGTGCCAAACATTTCAGGCAATAGATGGCAGCACTCATTACGACCGCCGCGGATAAAGAAACAATGAGGCCTGCAGGATCCCGTTGATGACTGAGGACGAGAGGATACAGTGAACTCCAGCGACTGATGTTTGGGCATATTTTGGTTTCAAAATAAGCAGTTACAACTTCGTCAAGAGTTGAGTGGTCTGTAAATTCTTCAACACCAGAGTCAAATACTCGACAATACTACAAATATATCCTTGTTACTACTGTATCACAATATATCGTATTGTGACCAGTATACTGCCAGTATACACTCGAATGAAATAAACGCATTTACGGCAAGGTTTTCAAATTTAATCACTCAAAATTCTTTCTCAGTCTAGGTTAGGGAAGAATAAAATGTATAGTTTGCTAAAAGGAAGTCAGTATTTTTTTGATATATTTCTTTCATTCTTTAACCCTTCGTCTCTTCAAAACTGACGTCTTATAGGACATGATATCAACACGTTATTTACAGTGTTTAAGCAGACATTTTTGAACCTAAACCCACATGTATGTGAAGACAGACACAAACACACCTGTGGGCAGTGAGCTTGAAACCGAGCGTCTTCACTGCATCGCTCGTCCTCTTCACGCTGCTCCAGCTCCTCCTGTCGCTGCTCACCACTGCTCTGGTTCACTGCCATGCAGCCGGGCGGGTGAGCGTCAACGTTGGTTTGATACTTGAGGGCTCCTCTGCTCCATTAACAGATAAATAAACTCATAAAAGAACAGCTATTTTAAAGCAGGATTTCTTCATCCGTCTGTGTAAGAAGTTCAGAGCGACTCACCCGACCATGTGGATCATCAGAATGATGTAGAACACGATGAAGAGGTTGTGTGTGTACCAGAAGATCTCATAGTTGGATATCCTGGGGAAAAACACTTTTACATTAAATATATGCCAGTATCACACAAATTAATTCAACTTTTGTCACTTGTCAAAAAAGCATTTCTATATTATCTTCATTTAAAAGTCACTCAAGGCTTAATAATTAAGATTAAATTGATATATAGAACATAAAATAGAAGCCACACTTAATAACACAAGTGGACAAAATCCTTCTGGCCAAAAAAACAATATTTACTTCATATGAATGATGATATTTGAATATTGTCTTTTTGTTGTCCTTTCACTTCATTCTTTGAGCCTCAATTTATCGTAGTTATCTTTGTGTTTGTCCTCCACGAGATTCATAATCCATCGAACAAAAAAAACACTGGCATCTTCAAAGGTCACCATAACATCATAAAAACTTCTAATTCTAGTTATTGTTGTTGATATATATATCATGATTCTATTCATTATTGTGTTTATTTAGTTTATTACATTTTATATTTATATTATATTACATTGTATTTTTAGTATGGATTATTATTATTTATTTATTATTTTTATTTATTTATATTTTACAACTGTATTGCTTTAATACAACTAGGATCGCAATGTTGGGAAAATAAAGGTATATCTTATCACATCATATCATGAACATTAATCCACCTTGATTTTTGAGGCTATAGAAGTATTGTATGTCAAATGTGGGCCTAACTACTTGCTTGACTTCCATCAGTTTAATAATAGTCCTGTGTTTTCTTCGTGTGCAAAAATACATAAAACTGAGTAAACAATACAAAATAAAACACACCAGGCAGGGGTCAGCCAACTGAGGGACTGTGTGATCGGGACATCAAAGGTCAATATTCGAGGGGTCGTCAAACACAACGCCCCCCCTCGTCCATAAAGCGTGCACACAATGAACAAGACCCAACCCTGCATTCAAGTGCTGCTTTAGAAGTGCTTTCATCTTTACGCTCCCTAAACACCAGCGTGCTGACGCAGGGATGTCCGGGACGTATTTGTTCTGAGGTCGACCACTTCTGTGAGGTCGAGTCGTTTCACTTCAATCAGAGAAGAAAATGTGGCGAGGAATTTAAGATATAAAACAACACTTAATGGATAAAATATGTATGTATATTAAAGCTCTGGTCAACTTGACCCAGAGATAACACAATGGATACCTAAAAAGAAATAATCATTTTGATATTGTGAGGTATAAAGATGGAAGCGTTTGAGATAATAAATCAAATTTATTGTTAAATTCAATGTAATGAATATTGTTTTCTTTTTTTTTTCATTATTTATATGTAATATTATGTTTTCACCACAATCTCTATTTTCTATGTTCTTTATATTTGCACATTGTCATCCCTTGCACATTGTTCTTTATTTGCACTTTGTTCTGTCTGTCTGTCTGTCTGTCTGTCTGTCTGTCTGTCTGTCTGTCTGTCTGTCTGTCTGTCTGTCTGTCTGTCTGTCTAAGAGGAATTGAATAATTTAAAGACAATATTACTACATCATAACTTACCATTTGTCTGTCAAGCGACCATGACCCTTAAAATAAAGTATCCCCGTATATAAGGAAAAATAACATATTTTAACGACCAAAATAGTGTATATTTGAAGCACCTGCCTGCTTAATTCAAATCGTATGTGGTAGTGATTCATCAAAGAGAGACAATCACAGAAAAACACAACGTGTAATATTAAATGTGACTTATTGTCCTATTATATCCTTCATCCCTCTAACTACCACTAGCCACGGTTAAGTGGTCTGTAAATTCCTCTTATCCCCTGCTCAATTACTGAAGACAGCAGGGGGCCGCAAACACACACACACACACTCACACACACGCACACACACACACACGCACGGACACACACTCAGAGGGAGTGACCTGCCCTGACCTGAGTAATGACAGAGCCGTGAGTGAAACACTGAAGAAGGGATTTGCTCTGTAGAAAAACCTGACTTAGCTCAGATTATTATAGTTTCTGTATCGGCCCCTCACCGGCAGACCGCAGATGTGGTCGCAAAACAAACAAAACAATTAGTGTGTTGGACCTACCTTATGCAGTGGGATGAGGAGGAGAACATCAGGAAGAGGATGAGAACCAAGAGGAGCCCGGTGACTCCAGGAACTACCAGGAATGAGACGTGAAATGTTACCAACAACACAGGCGACATAAGTTGAAACTTTCACCTCTTACCTGTGGTAAAAATGATCTGCTTTGGATCCTGTTTAAGAGAAAGATTTTTTTTTTTTTAACATTTTTTTAACATAATTAAAGGCATATAACAGCTTAACAGCCTCATAGCAAAAGAAAATGGTTGCTGGTTCAATTCCTTGCTTGAGGCATCTTGCACAACAGTCAAAAACGTACAGATGTTGCTTGAGAACTCTAAATTCTCTGTAGGTGTGAGTGTATGTCTGAAAGGTTGTGCGTGTAACAGACGAGTTCAGGTGGCCCCCTGCCTCTCGCTCGAAGTAGCTGGGATAGACCCCAATCCCGCCACCCCACCAAGGGAATCAGGGGCAGAAGTAAAGAAAAGTATGACTTTGATAAGCGGAGGCTCACAGAGTGACGCAGCTTTTCAGGAATGATGTTTCTGTGAAAAAAGTCTAACGCTCTGCCGACTATTGGGTGGTCTGTGCCTTGCCCAAGGGCATCTGATTTTCCTGCCAAGTACTCGTAGTGTGAATAACAAGTGTAAGTATAACTCTGGATGAGGTACGAGTAGTCATTAAACCAGTCGAAAAAATGAATCATCGCATCAATGATACTCATCAGAACAGGTTAACACTGGGATTCATCAGGTTTTCAAGTAGTGGTTAGTAGAAGAAGAATTATCAGAACAGCCTTGTCAGGTGCTTCACAATCCAAGAATTAAATGTAAAATAAATGATGTTCTAGCTAATTTATGTTATTAAAATAATTGAAAAAAAGTGTTGATTTGTATTTTCTGTTATTTATTAGACATAGCAAAATATCTTGCAGGTTACAAGTAAAAATCTTAATTATATATAAAATATTAAAGATTTCATTTTAACATACTTAAACAGGGGAGTCCAAGTCATTCAAGCATCTTAAAATCTTAAACACAGTTGTGTGCTTAACAACATGTTTAGTGCTACACATATACTATACTTGTCCAAACGGTCATTGAATTTTATGCCTTTTTTATGGTTTGAAGTTTGCAGAATTGTTGATTTGTGACTGTTGTCTTGGTGGAGTTCATATGTAGTTTATTGTTCTATATTTATGATTGAATATAATCTATTGCCAAACTATGTAAGTAATTAAGTACTGTATGTGTGTATTTAAAGATCTTATGGGCCACATACAATTACTTCCTGGATCAGATTTAGCACATAAGCCTACATTGATACCAGATCGATTGACACTCACCTCCCCTTTATATCGAGCCAGATTCAGAGCCGGAAAGTCCTCAGAGTAGCCAGCACTGAAGTTGAAAACATTCGCCAGATGAGCTGAGACGTGGACCACTGAAGAGAAAAAAAAACATTTAAGCGTCAATTCAGAATGTTGATAACTTGGAGTTTTATTTACATTTTATAGTTTGAATGGTGTTTCTACGTCAATTTTTGCCAGAGCAGGAGATGTTTCAAAATGGCGCAGATTTGTGACTTTTTTTACCTCGACTTACATCGCGAACATTTTATAATCTTGTGAGAAAAATAACAGCAGTGCGACGATCCGCACAATGTTTTTTTTGTTTTCATGCACTCAAAGGTGCGGTGTGTGAAAAAACTGAGGGAGAATGAATAATAAGAAGAATAAGAAGAAGAATTTAAAAAATGAAATAATTGCAGTTACACTTTTCTGACAAGTGGGGTCGCCAAAAACAAAGTTTTGAATATTACGTATAGTTGCTTTAAAGTTGACATTTGCAATAGCTATTCAAAGTCTTCCACCTAAAGTGAGGATTTAAGAATGTATCTACTGTATATGGATCATTATTCTTAAATCTAAAATCTAAATACAGACTTCTCGTATCCATTAGAATGCATTAATAGTATTTTAAATCACTCAAATGATACTCGTGATAGTCTTTTCTGTACACGTTTAACGACTTTGTCTTGTGTGTTTTCATCCTTTGTTGTAAAGCGTTTTTGTGTGTCCAAAAAAAGCGCTATATATATATATATACAAAGTTGATTATTATTATTATAAGTAACGTCGTCTTCGCACTAGCATGATGTACCCTAAGCTATTGAGACTATAACTTCACGGCCGGCACAGTGATAGATTTAAACACATCCTGGGTTGAATCATGTTCCCTGCAAACGTCGCCACTAATCTCTCAGCGGGGAGACAGGACATCCCTCTGTCCGCACATGCACATAATTAACACAGCGCGGCAATTTTAATCTCAAAAACAAGTCTTTGTCTATTCAGCAAAACGTCAGCAAGAACATGCTCCTGACTCACTCTTCAGGTCTGACATCACAGACCAACCATGCGGCCGGCAACAGCTGATGGAATTAAAGGCTGCGGGGTGTGGAGGGAAGCCTGGGCCACAAGGGTCCTCTATTCCTGATCCACATCCTCTCTGCTGCGATTACCATTGTTCCCTCTCTTCTTCCCTCGCGCTGCAAGCTGTCTCGCCCTTTCTTTAAGTTGTCTCACAACTGTGGAATCAGTGTAGACCCCGGTTTATCCAAATGTTGATCGGTTTTGATACATTACGTCTGACTTTTTCGGACACTAACCCCGGAATCAACCAAAATGTTTTCTGTCCAGGAAGTTATAAGACTCACACGTCATCAGTTCATTCAGTCGCATTATCCTTTTATAATATTACTTTTTCATCTGTTGACCTTTGACTTTGATATTTGATTCTGTTAATATAAGTACATTTACAACAGAGTGTTTCTGTTCGTCCTGCACCTCCAGCCCTTGTCCACCACCACGACTACGCCAGGATCGTATTTCTGTTTTCTTGATCCTCTTAAGCGAGTGACTTTTTTGTTTGTAAAGTGATGTTTTAGTTATAGTATATTTAATTACCTTGTGATGAACCTTGTATTGCTGTCTGTCTTCAGCCCTGGCCTGAACAATATGTTTTCCCCTTTCATAGTAGCTAGATACAGAGCACCTTGGGGAACTTGTAAAAGGATAAAGTTCTCGAGAAGTTAAAAAAATTAGATCTTTAAAATATATATATATTAAAATAACCTTAAGAAGTTCTTTACAACCTATTTGATTGTCGCGAGACCGACAAGGGCTGTGAATTCCTTAAAGTTAAAAGACTGTTTAAAGTTTAATAACTGTTGGGAAATAGAGCAGTTTATTTACTTTTACTTCCTGTTGACCTCAAGTACAAGAAAAACATTTGTTCTTAAAAGGAGATATATATATATAACAACTGCACATGTGAGAGACAAATTATATCTTTAAAGGGAAATCTTCTTTACAAAAACTTTTCTGACTTGGAGTTTCTTTAGGAGTGGCTCTTGAGTGCGAGGAGTCTTCTTCTTGATCCTCGATCGTCAAGTCGGATTTCAAGCGATACTTATGATAGTCAACAGGGGCTCACGGCAGCCAAAAATGATTTTGCTAAAAAACAAGTCAACTTCTCAAGTTCAATTTCTCACTTCTTCAAATCTGTTTTAACTCTGAGATTCTTTTATAAACTTGTTGAAATCTTTTTTAAACTTCTAACAATGAAATTGTTCTTCCTCACAGTCCCTTTATGAAAGTTTAGGGCCTCCATACATCGATCATACAACCAAAATCTGTGGGAAAGATACAATTGCTCTGGAGAATATGTATAAAAAGTGTTGATTCACAGGAAGACCGGAGGCGACCACAGCTGCTCGGAGCTCCCATGATGTCATAAATGAAGACCCACAACACACACACACGCACACACACACAAAAATGGGAACCACAAAACCAGCTGGAGCGACGTCGCAGCTGGTACTTCGGGAATGCTGAGCCAGCCTGGATTCATTTATCCGCACATACAAGCAAACACAATTACCGGAGAAGATGCAGATGGCGAGTCCACAGGCCACGTGGAAGGTCTTGCTCTTGTCAAGTAGTCGCCGGGTCTTTCTGCTCGAGACCTGTGGTACCAATGCACGTGTGTGAGACAATACATAAAAAAAAACGTTGTTTTTTAATGTCTTACCGTGTGTGCTCCTCTGACGAAGGTGAGCAGAGAACGGCACATAGGGAGCAGCACTAGGCTGCAGTTGAGGTTCAACACAGATGCAGAAGCTCTGCTGATGCACAGGCCCAGCTGTGAACACACAAGAATGATTAGTGACGACAACAAACCTTAATGGGTTTGGAGCCTATAGCGTCTAGGGGTAGAATATGGTGATACGATATATTGCGATACTGTAGTAACAAGTATATATTTGTAGTATTGTTGAGTACTTGACTCTGGTGTTGCAGAATTTACAGACCACATGACTCTTGACAAAGTCGTAGCTGCTTTCATCTGTTTTGAAACCAAAATATGTCCAAAAATCAGCTTTGGAGTCGACTGTATCCTCTCGTCCTCAGTCATCACTGAGATTTTGTTATTATTTTTCTGTGGAAGGTTTAATAATTGCCATATATCGGCCGGTCGTTTTATCGCAACAGAAAAATTTAACAAATATCGTGAATATTGGCATTTTAATTGTAAATAAAAAACACATATAATTAAAATAAAGTTACCGAAGGAATAAAAATAAACAGGATTTGAAAGCCAAAAAAAATACTAATCACTTAATTGCTTGTTTTTTTTAATATCATTACAGTGCTGTTAAATATTTATACAGTATCTTAAAAACAATGTCTGTATATTTAAGTGTATTGATATCATTTCTATGGCTCAGTCAATGTCCAAACATCAGCTTTAAAAGCTGATGGAGTCCACTGTATCTTGTCCCTCAGTATATCGCGGAATTTCATTGTTCCTTAACCTACTGAGGATGTAATGAGTGGCCATCTAGTGGCCGGAAGTTGAATTGCAACACAAAAACGAACAAATGTCGTGAATATTCATGTTAATTGTTAATAAAAAAATCGATTATTTTATTTTAAATATAATTTATTGAAATATAAACCATAACTAACTATGATAAAAAATAAAATATGATTTGAAAGCTAAAAGAAATACGGTGCCGTTGAATATCGATCAGTATTATGCAAGAAACAAAGCGATGTATATCAGCGTATCGATATTATCTCACAACCCAAACAGCGTCGTCGGTGGAGCACGTGACCTTCATGTTACCTGGACCGAGATGAGAGGGACGTGAGATGTGTAATCTCGCTGCCTAAATTCCAACCACGGCTTAATAATTAGAGCCGTTTCATACTGAAGGATCAGTGAGACTCACGCCGGCCCGAGTGCTGCCGGCTCCAAGTTCGCTGCTGGTGCTGTCTCTTCCCATTACTCTCAAGCAAACGGTGTGCGAGGCGCATCAATGGGTAGAGAGAGGGAAAATGAATTCTCTCCGAATTAAACTGTTTTTCAACTGCTTTTATTGTTGTTGTTTTTTTATTTCATTGGAAATACCTTTCGGTTTTTATGAGTATTTTTACAGGGCAGTAGATATAAGACGTCATCATCCTCTTAGTCATACACAACACAGACGACACAGCAACAACTGTTTGTTCAACATCAAGAGATAAGACACACACATACACAAAAACACAAGCTGGCTGAGTCAAGTAAAAACTTTCTTTGAAGATTCAAATGAAGTTTACACATTAATACACACATCCACAGACACACAAATGTACATGTAAGAACACACTCAAGTGTCTCGGTCTTAGCCAGTGGCGTGCCCACACTTGTCCCTCATCCTCTCCTTGTGCTCACCACTTTTTTGTTCTGTTTTTTTTTTTTTGGTCCTTGTTGCTCTGTGGAGGTTTTTACCTTAATGTGCAGCCAAGTTTTACAGAGCACAGTTATGTTTAGGGTAATAAGTCAAACACCAGCGAACACAAAGAATAGCTGTAAATAATGATCGAATGACTCATTTGAGAAGCTTTGATTTAGGCATATTTTCAAGATGAATCAGTAGCAACTTGATTTTAACTTTAAAACCTTGAAAAACATTAATGAAAAACCAGAAAACTTCAGTTTAAATAAGATAAAAACTCTTAGGATAACTTTTTCCACGGACGATTAGAAGAGTTTTAGCGTCAACACTTGCCTGCTTCACCTTTTTTTTTGTTTAAATGGACTTGTGATCTTGTTTTGTCTTTAAGAAAGTTGTTGTTAGGAATTTAAAAAAAAGAAGCTATTTTACCTTCTTTTGATGATGCATTTTAATGAATAAAATGTATAATTATTCTTTAAATCTAAATGCATTAGAGACAAACATCCATTTATCAGCTGCAGGAATTTAAATGGGTCTGAGATTCACGATCTTACTAGTATTGATTTCTTATCTTTGGAAGGGAATACACTGTTTATTTATACGATACATGCAGTCAGTACTGAGAGTGTCTCACCCCCAGCATCTGGTACAGGTAGTGGTACTGGAGTCCAGTGGAGTAGAGGAGGAACGTCTTCACAAACAGCAAAGTGTTTACGCCCAACCACAGCATCTAAGTAAATAGAAATAACGTGCTTTATAAAACTATCAAACAAAAACACGACGTCCAACAAACTTCAAAGTATATTGAAATAATAGTAATTAACACTTTTTTTTTTAGGTTTTAAAGTATGTCAAATATATGCTAATAAATACATTTTAATGCAGTTCTGGAACAAAAACGAACTTTGACCATAGAAAAGTTTTCTATTCAGATGAAAGTAGTGAGTTTTCTCACCAGAACAAAGTGTTTTCCTCCCTCGTTGGCGAGCCAGCTCCGCAGCGACACGACCATGATGCCCCGCTGCTGCCCGGACTCCTCGCACCAAACCCCGGCGTGTCTCTGAGGGGAAGCCGGTGCTCAGTGTGGCCGGGTGACCGTGTGTGTGTGTCTGTGGTTGCGCGCGTGTGTGTGTGAGTCTGTGTTTAGCCGGTGTCTGTGGACTCCCCCCCTCTCGCTCTCTGCATTAAAACTAAACAAAAACTTTTACCCGACATTCAAGTACCCTGTTTCTCCACTAGAGGGAAGTAGAAGCTAACATTTATACTAACTTCATTCACACCTTAATTTAGAATAATAATGGTTTATAAATAACTTGATGTTACATTCATTTATATCGTGATTTGCAACTTACATGTGAGGTTTGGTGACAACCGTTATTCCTAGAGTTTTTTTTTCTTTCTAAAAGACATTTCCGGTTTTCAATTTTATTAACTATAGCTGGAAAAGTACTAAATCTAGTTATTCTTCTTTTTGTTGGAAATTATCAACACGAATGAACTTCGTCTAGGTAATACAGTTTTTCGTATTTTAAAATCGCTCTAAACAAAATTATTAGCATGTAGCATCTAGATAATATGCTTAAATATGACATTTGGTGACGACTTATTACTCGAGCTTTTACTTCTAAAGGGCATTTCCGGTTTTCACACTTTAAAGATATAATTAAAAAAACAGGTCTTATATCTAGTTATTCTTCTTTTTCTTACAAATTAAAAAGATGAAAATGTCAAGGTAAGAACGTTCTTCCCGTTTTTAAATCGCTCTTAGATGGTATTCGCAAGTTAAATTATAAGCATGTAGCATTAAGCTAATGTTTCATGTAAACATGTCGGTAATTTAAAGCGTTTTTTATATTCTTCTTTATTGTATTTATTATTTCATTTACAATATATATATTTTTTAAATATGTACACTTAATAAAGTGTACAAAATAGAAAGTCTTGTTCGCTAGATAACCGTACAAAACGTAGACGTTTAAGGTCTTAAGCGAGGCAGCTGCTGTTAATGTTATACTATTAATACATATTTTCCACTTTTATTTTCACATTAAATTTCATCACATTTCATAATGTTTTTTTTTTTCAGTTCAGTCTATAATTATTTCTTTTTTAAATATATTTCCAAACGATCAAAACCAAAAACAGATTTGATTTTAACAATAATGGGTGAAAGTGAGTTTGTAGTGCCATTAAAAAAAACCAAAAAAAAACCCTCTCCTTCTATGCCATGCAGCTGGTTGACTGTGTTATGTCTGCAGCTTCAGATGAGCAGCAGTGTGTTCTGTGTCCTCCCTACATTCCTGATGAGTTGAGGACTTCACGCTCCGTCCCACCTCATGAAAGAGAGTCTCCGGCCTGCACAGCTGCACTCAGAGGACGCTTCAACCATGACGCAACAAGAGGACGATAATAACAAACATTTCCTATAACAATATCAGTGAAGGAACATATATATATATATATATATGTGTGTATATACGTAATTTATTTATATCTCTGCATGATGAACTCACTGGTCACAGTGCTGAGTCAGCACAGTAGTGGTCAAGGTGCACCAGATAATCTTTTCACTTGTTGCCTCGTTCACAGGCTCTTGAGACACATGCTCCTCCCCCCCCTGCCTGGGTCCCTCTCACTCTGCTGTGTTGTTTGTGGGACTAAACTAGTCATCATGAGGAAAGAGAGAAGGCGGGTGAACTGGATCTTCTGCTCTGTGGTTCTGACGGCTCTGTTCCTGCTGGGATTCATCATAGGTGAGCGTGACCGCGTGTGTCGTAGAAGTTGTTGAGGTCAGTCGAGGGAAAAACAAGCGTGTGTTTTTGCTCGCGTCAGGTTGGTTTGCCAAACCCACAAGTGAAAGTAATACTCACAGAGATGCTTCACGCGAGTACCTGGAGGAGTTTCTGCACGAGATGCGGCCAGAACGGATCAGAGAACACCTCAGGTAACACTTTAAAGTCATATGACGGACAAAATGAGTTTGTAGTTGATTTGAGAGAATCACAATAAATACAATATTTAACAGTGAATGAGTTGTAAAATAGTTTATCTAAGAAAAAATCTGTGCTCTACAATGTAACAATAACACTATAAATCATGGATGATATGCGATCAGAAGTGAAGTTTGACACCCCGGTAAAGATAAAGTACAAGAAAATAAAAATATATATAATGGGGTATAAGTTTGAATTAGTTTAAACTCAGTGTTTTCCATGAACTAAAACCAAATAAAAATGAATACAATTAAAGGATATTATTGTAAAATAACAAAGTATTACAAAACAAGACAAAAATTGGATAGAAAAAATTAAAAAGGGTAATATTTTATTTATATATGTTTATATATATATGCCTGCATAGAAATGATTAAAAAAATAAATACTAATGAATACATGTTATCAATGAAGGTATTATTAAATGTAAAAATATAAAATGTTGATCATGTTGTAGGTTACAGTATTATGACAATATTTTTTTTACACAACACTGTATTAATCCTCTTGTTGTTAAGGGGTCCAGGTGACCCATAGGCCCCAAAAACAAATATGTTTGTGGTATCCCTTGCGTTCACCTTGACCCAGTGACAACACAAGGTTTAAGAAAGAAAAAAAAATCGAATAATTTACATCTTTAAAATGTTCTAGTGTCGATGTTGTGTCTGGGGTGAAAAGTGTGTTTCAACATCGCAGTAGCAGAGAATCGAACCAGCATCAGGAACTTCCCGACTGTCCTCATCATTGACACTAGTCTGTTTTTCCGGAAGGAAATTCACACGACTTCCCCACTTGGCGGGTACGGAGCAGAACCTCAAGTATGCAGAGCAGATCCAGCGTGAGTGGCTGGAGTTCGGGTTGGACTCGGCAGAGTTGGTGCCGTACGACGTGCTGCTGTCCTACCCCAACAGGTCGCAGCCGAACTACATCTCCATAGTGGACTCACTGGGCCTCGAGGTGCAGTAGAGACTCACAACTACTACACAAACACACACGGCTGGTGTTGGTCATCGTACAATCTTTTTTTCAGGTTTTCAACACATCGTTGGCCGAGCCGGTGCCTGAAGGCTATGAAACGGTGTCGGACATCGTGCCCCCGTACAGCGCCTTCTCCCCGCCAGGGAATCCTGAGGTGATGTTGTGAAGTTGAAGGGATGGAGGTGAAGAGACACGTGTAACCTGGAGGCGGTTCTGTTCCTGTGCCTGCAGGGAGACTTGCTGTACGTCAACTATGGACGCACAGAAGACTTTCGCCAACTGGAGACGGAGATGAAGCTCAACGTGACTGATAAGATCGTTATCGTCAGATACGGGAAGATCTTCAGAGGCAACAAGGTGCATGAACCGGAATATTTCACTCGTCTCTGTAGTCAATATGAATTTCCACTTTCTTTCATCTATAAATCTCTGCACAACATTCTTTAAAAATCAATATATTCAGTTATTTCCCCTTATTTATAGACTTTAAGGTATGTTATGTAAGATATTGGATAATTTAACAATCAAAGAAAGTATTTTTCTGACTTTATTTTTTCTTTAACCCCTGTGTTATCCCAGGGTCAAGTTGACCTGAGGCGTGAAAACAAAAGTGTTTGTGGTATCCCTTGTGGTGTCTCTGGGTCAAGGTGTCTTCCAAAAATACCCATGCAGTGGTGGAGGTTGCTCACCTTGAACCGGAGATAACACAAGGGATAAAAAAATAAATAAACACAACAGAAAAAAACAACACATTTTCCTGAAATCAAAATTAAATTGTTTGCCCGTAATGACATTATATCTCATCTACATACAGAGCTTTAGATCGACGGTGGGAGTTTCATTTGAGGAAGAAAAACTAAAGGAGTAAATAACAAATCTTATCTTAAGCTAAAAACGCAAATACTATCATTTAAATCTATGTTAAATACCTTTCTTTTATCTTATGTAGAAGCAGTTTGAAAAAAAAAAATGTTCACCAAATTATTTTTGAAAGGAAATTAAAAGTAAAGACAAAAAAGAAAAGCTGTGATACCAAAAACCTATAGTCATATTTAGAGTCAAACTTGCAGGGGTACAAATAAATACTCAATTAAATTGTTGAGTTTTCCTTTGATCTCACGAGGGCCACATAAATACAGTCGCCCTTTACCAAGCATTGTAATTCAACCGTCTACTTTTCTCACAAGTGAGGATTAAAAAAAACTGGACAAATCATCTGCAAACTCTCAAGAAAATGAATATGTATAAATAAATTGTGTTCATGAGTTGTTGAAAGACGCAGTAGGGCCCAATCGTTGGGGTCAATAAATGTTCATCAACTTTTATCAGTGTCGTTTTGCTGCACCTTGTGTTGCTAAAACAACATTTTAAGAAGACTGTACATTTTTTTTAACTGAAACAGAACATCCTCATATCAAGGAAGCTTCTTCTTGTCTGAACAGAACTCTTTTATTGTCGTTCTTCCTGTGTAACCATGGGTCACTCCATCAGTCGTCACTTGATCTGGAGGAAGATCTTTTCAACCCGGGGGTCCAGATGTTGCTGGTTTTAAAAACAATCAGTCGTCGGCTAGACTCGGACCAGAAGTTACAAACATATTAACTGTCACGATGAAACAGAAAGACGGATCCACACCTCGATAAATAAATACGTGAGTGTATTGTCCTTAAAGTGACTCTTGCCTCCTCCAGGTGAAGAACGCCATGCTGGCGGGAGCGAAGGGAATCATCCTCTTCTCAGATCCTGCGGATTATTGTGCGGAAGGCGTTCAGGTAGATTATGTTCAAAGAAGGAGCAACACTTGTTGAGATTGTTCAACAAATTCTTCTCCCTCCCCGGACACAGCCGTACCCCGAGGGCTGGAACCTGCCCGGTGGAGGAGCTCAGCGAGGAAACGTGTTGAGTCTGAACGGAGCCGGGGACCCCCTCACACCCGGGTACCCCGCCAAAGGTGTGTGTTGCCCAGTTTTTTTCCTCACGCAAAAGTTTCACTTCTGTATTTTTTTTTTCCTCAAGAGTACACACACAGGTTGAAGGAGGGAGTCGGACTTCCGAGTATCCCCGTGCATCCCATCGGCTACCATGATGCAATTCACCTGCTCAAGTACGACCACGGAAAAAAAACAAAAACATTGTCTTTGGCTTATCGTCTTTTCCACAGGAACATGGCGGGAGGAATTCCTCCGAACAACTGGAAAGGTTCTCTGAACGTCTCGTACAGGATCGGGCCGGGCTTCATCGATGAGTTCAAGAACCAGTAGGTGCTTTTTTTTTTGTTTAGTTCACTTTAGCTCTGCCTATGCTTCTGTTTACAAGGAGTATTTGTGGCCATCTTTGTTTGGAGTTAATGATCTGGCAACAAGCCAAGAGACACAATCGAGGTCTTTGTACTTCCTGTGAGAGAAATGCTTTTGCTGCCCTTTGAGGTCCAGAGTTTGTTCCGTTAGTTTTTAGAAATGGGTTTTAAGCCGCTAGTTTTGCGTCAACGGAAATTCATGCTCTTCTCATTTTGCAGGAAAGTGCGGATGAATATCTACTCCAACAATCAAGTGACCAGGATTTACAACGTTATTGCGAAAATCAGAGGCGCAGTGGAGCCAGGTACACGCAAGCATAATCTACGGTGGCTGGGAGGGAAAAAATTACAAACATTGATGATGATAATTATTACATTTTACATTAGTTTCAAGGGTTTTTGTTAATTTGTTTCAAGAAACTGTATTTTTTTTTATATATATATTTATTATAATTGTCTTACGTCGAACAAAACAAACAGAAACACATAAACAATACTAATTACTGACAAAAACAGTCAAAGTGAACCAAATAATGATCATACAATAAAAAAATAACTGTCATTTAAATAAAATAACTAATTCCTAAAAAAAACATTTAATAATCTTTGATCACATTTTTATTAACTCTTTAAACAATTTGTGAATTTCTTTTAAGCGTTGGCATTTTTTTCTTTCGATGTTGAAGTCTTCCTCTCCAAGCTGCAGTAAGTCTCTCATCATGACCATGTTTTAAAGTTGTTACTTTATAAAGTTCTCTGAAATCTTGGCGAACAAGAGGTTACGGGAGAGGAGTCCCAACATTATGATGTGATAATGGCTTCACTTCTCCTCGCGCCAACCTATAATCACGCCCTGCTTTGTTTATACAACGAGTCCATTGGAAGTGGGGACTTTGAGATTAATGATACGCAGTGACAAGCCTTGAGGTTTGACCAATCACAGCAGAGAAGCAAAAATGAAAATAAGTTTGTTCTCAGACAGGTATGTGATTCTGGGGGGACACCGGGACGCCTGGGTTTTCGGGGGAATCGACCCCATGTCTGGCGCGGCTGTGGTCCACGAAATTGCACTGAGTGCTGGAAAACTGCTGAGTAAAGGTAGGCGAAGCGTTACGAGCACAGAAAGAAAAAAAACGAAAAGGTAAACATGTGTTTTTGAAGGATGGCGGCCGAGAAGGACGATCATAATTGCCAGCTGGGACGCGGAGGAATTTGGGTTGTTGGGGTCGACGGAGTGGGCCGAGGTAACGTTGCACCGTCTCTCGCTTTTGGAGAAACACTCTCACTCTGCTGTGTGTTTTCAACAAGGACAACGCCAGAGTGCTGCAGGAAAGAGCGGTCGCCTACATCAACGCCGACTCGGCCATCGAGGGTAAGTAAGTGCTCACGTTTAAAAACTCGACGTTTTATTGAGTCTTATTTGTTTTTCTCAGGCATGCACACACTGAGGGTGGACTGCACCCCGTCTCTGCACACTCTGGTGTACAACATCACAAAGCAGGTGTGTAGATGCAAAGACACACACGAGGGATGCAGATCAGGTCTGACGCACGCCGTCGTCGTGTAGATAAAGAGTCCAGAAGAGGGAGAGGAGGGAGTTTCTCTGTATGACAGTTGGCACAAGAGAGACAACTGGACGAACGACCGCGACGCACCGAGGTGAGCCCATCGTTTTGGTGATTCTTGTCTTTTAGGGAGTTGTTGTGACTGTTAGGGTTGTGTATTAGCAAGAATCTGCCGATACAATACGTACCATGATACAAGCTCAACAATACGCTATAAAGTGATACAGTGTATATTCATAGTATCGTCGAGTACTTGACTCTGGTGTTGCAAAATCTACAGACCACATGACTCGTGACGAAGTCATAACTGCTTTCATTTGTTTTCAAACCAAAATATGTCCAGACATCAGCTTTGAAAGATGCTCGAGTCGACTGTATCCTCTCGTCCTCAGTCATCGCCAAGATTTAGCTGTGGAAGATGTAATGATTGCTAGCGGCCAGGTGTTTAATTGCAATACAAAAATTAAACAAATACTGTGAATATTGGCATTTTAATTGTAAATACAAATTAACACAATATTTTATCTACTGATTTTCTTGAACTCCTGTGTTGTTCTCAGTTTTATCTTGACCTATATATATATTTTAGTGAGTTTCGTTTTGATTGTTTAAGCGCTTTGTGACCCTGGTCTATAAAAGCACTCTATAAATACAAATTACTTACTTACTTACATGTAATTAAAAGATAGTAATGAACTACGATAAAAGTAAAATAGGATTTGAAAGCTCAAAAATGTATTAATAAGTTGCGTGTTTATTTATTATCGATACAGTATCGAAAAATCAATGTCTGTATATTTAAGTGTATTGATATCATTCATTATTGACCAACAATGTACATTTTGCAGGATCAGCAAACTGGGTTCAGGCAGTGACTTCGAGGCTTATTTCATCAGGCTTGGTATTGCATCCGGGAGAGCAAGATACACCAAGAATAAGGTACGACTAACACCTTCAAACAAGCTTTTCTTCAACTGATTTCTTTATCGGGGTTCCTGGGGGTCCTGGAGTCTATCCCAGCTACCTCGGGTGAGAGGCGGGGGACACCCTGAACAGGTTGCAAGTCTGTTGCAGGACACACAAGCATTCAAACACACACACTTACAGATATGAACATTGTTTGTTGGACTGTGGGAGGAAACCGGAGTACTAAGAGTAAGCCACGAACCTTCTGTGTCCCGACATCCTTGTGTGCTAGAAAACGGAGCGCTACAGCAGCTACCCGGTCTATCACAGCGTGTACGAGACCTTCGAGGTGGTGCAGAGGTTCTACGACCCGTCCTTCAGGAGACTTCGCGCCGTGGCTCAGGTGCGGGGGGGCCTGGTCTTCGCGCTGGCCGACTCGCCCGTCCTGCCCCTGGACGGCGACGAGTACGCGGCGTCGCTCAGGAAGTACAGCCAGAGCATCGCTCTCATTGGCCAGCAGGACCACGAGCACATGCTGGAGCACCAGGTGTCGTTCGGTGAGTCGGGAAACGAGCGGGCGCTTCGTGACACGACCGATGAACACGTTTGTCTTTCCAGACTCTTTGTTCTCGGCCGTGGACAACTTCACCGCGGCGGCGCGAGACTTCCATCGACGCCTGGAGACGGTCGACCAGCGAGAGTGAGCGTCTCTAATACACACAACAACTACATGAAATTAGAGTTTACTGTATTTATCGGACTATAAGGAGCACTTAAAATCTTTCTTGAAAAAACTCATTAGTGCACCTCATACATTCATTCTGGACCTCAAACCCATTTCATGTGGTGCATGTGGAGCTCAAAATTTGTTTTCGGGTAAAGCTAAGAAGCCGCAGCGCTTGATGTATTTTCGGAGCATTACGGTAATCAGGAGGCGTTTGTTACTGAGCCTTAATGTCAAATAATGGTGTGCGTTTAAAAGGCAACTAATGTTTTGATTTAAGTGTGTCTTAAATAGATGTTGAACTCTATTGTATCATCAGTATGTGTCTGTCTGTAACAAAACTCTATTTTCATTGAAATATTTACATTAGAAAATGTGTTTAAGCTCCGCTCACTGAAAAATCTTTGTTTTTCTGAAGATGAAAGCTTGTTTACTATAACCACACCCCCACTCTGCTGTGATTCAAACATCAAGGTGTGTCATCGCGCTTCGTTAATCCAGGAAGTCTCCACCCCCAAGGGACTCGTTGTATAAACAAAGCGGGGCATGATTACAGCTAGTTAAAAGAAGGAGCGAAGCCATTATTACGTCACAATGAAGTCCGCTCTCGTAACCTCTTTTTCGCTGTTTCAGACGGGGGAGAACTTTATAAAATAATAACTTTGAGAGGAAGACTTACAACATTTGAAACATGCGAGTGAGTCAGAAAAAGTTTCACTTAAGGATCCTTTAACCGATAAATGGACATTCTTTCAAAGTGGAGTTTAAACTCTGTAAGTCACGTAGATCATTGGAAAAAAAACAGTTGCGAGATAATACAACATTATTAAATAAAATGGTACACGGAGGAACTATATGTACCTCATTCATTAGCTGTGCCTTAGAGCCTCAGAAATCCGGTAAATAAATGGAAATATGGTTTTGTCCAGAGTCTGGCCCGGGGGCGCAGTCTTCAAAGTTTTATTATGTTAATCCAGTTTAAGGCGATAAACCTGCTTAAGTGTTAAAGGAGAATCTAATGAGTCGTCTGGTTTGTGTTCAGTCCTCTCCAGGTACGACTGATGAACGACCAGCTGATGTACCTGGAGAGAGCTTTCATCGACCCCCTGGGTTTACCTGGGAGACCTTTTTACAGGTAAGATTGGTCTAACATCCTCACGAGCAACACGTTATATCAGGGATGTTTAACTCGCAACAAATATTACAAAGAGCTTGTGAACTTACTTTAAAATTCTCTCCTTCAGGCACGTGATTTTCGCTCCAAGCAGCCACAACAAATACGCAGGCGAGTCTTTCCCGGGAATCTACGACGCGCTGTTCAACATCAAGGACGCGGAAAACCCAGAGAAGGCCTGGGATGAGGTCAAGCGGCAAATCAGCATCGCAGCTTTCACCGTCCACGCCGCCGCCATGACCCTGACCCCTCCTGCGTGAACCGTCCAATGAGAAGAAACATGCAAAGAATTCCTTCTGATAGAAACAAATATTTATGGATCATAACAAACTTATTTAACTATTTGTGTATATTTTCATGTCATGTTTTGCATTTTAATATAATTTTAATTGTTTATTTCATTTACGTTATAATTTTCTCTTTTTTTCATTCATGGTGGAATTTTTTGAGAAGGTATGTAGAAAATGAATTCAATTTTTTTTTAAAAGGAGAAAGAAAACCTAAATATCCCAGTTGTGTTTTGAGCAGAGAGAAAATGTAATTAAATTAAAATAAATGTTTAAGTTGAAAAATTTGACAGAAGAAGTGTGAGAAAAAATATATATGCATCGATATATCGCAACATTTCTTTTCATGATACTGTATGGATATTCCACAAACACAAAAAATGCACGATTTTTATTTCAATAAAGTGTGAGTGAAATAAAACAAGTAGATTTTTAATGTTCAATCAACATAAATATAGTCACTACTAGAGCTGTGTACTGGCAAGAATCTGGCGAAGCGATACGTATCGCGATACATGTGAGTCGTAACGATATATTGCGATACTGTAGGAACAACGATGTATTGTTTCTTTTAAAAAAACATCAAATTCGTGGCTTTTACAACAAAGAAATGAGCAAATACATTTTATAAACAAATGGGAGTGTTTGTTGAAATTGCTTCTCAAAATATAAACAAAAATGTAAACAATAAACAATGAAGTACATTAACATCTCAAACAACCTGGAGCAACATGCAATATATGCTATGCTATAAATCGTAAAATAAAACATCAAATGATGAATCTTTTATTGAAATATAAACCCTAAAATAAAATAAAATTCTATTTCAAAAGTTTTAATTTTTTTTTTTGTTGAAGAAATCAATATAGTGTTATTTTATATTGATAAAGTAACTGGTAATATTGCGATATATTGATATTGTATTACACCCCTTTTCACAAGTTTAAAAAAAACATTTTTCTGTTGCAATTCAAGTACCACCGCTAGATGGCAGCAGTTATGAGCTCCACCGCAGCTAGAGGAACAATACATTACCCCACGATAACAGGACAGGACAGGATTTCATTCTAGTTTCAAAAAGACTGCCTTAAGGGTTATGTGATTTAAAAATCATGCAACACCAGAGTCAAGTACTTACTCAGTAAATACTTCCTACATTATCATATCGTATTGTTGCCTCTATAAGGTGATACGTATTGTATCGCCATATTCTTTTCAACCAACTCGACAGGTTGTTTTGTCATTTTTAATTTTCTTGGCCCGGTTAAAAATAAATTTTCTCCCAAATTAAGACTCGAGTTGCAAAATTAGATCCGTTGAAAAAGACATTATTGTAAAAAAAATCCGACGTCAATCGTCTTCTTGAATCATTTCTCTCAGACACTCCTTAACATTTTCCACCCGATCCACCGGAGCCTTCTGTGTCCACCTGCTCAGCAGCTCCTGCACCTCCTGCAGTCCACTCACCTTGCAGTTGCGCTCAAACAAATACCCTCCGAGCTGAGTGTCGTGACAGTTGGGCGAGAGGAGGCCACACAGGAAGCGCAGGAACATGTCGTAGTGTCCGAGCGTCGAGGCCAGCGTCAACTGAAGCGCGCTCTGGACTAGAGCTGCAGCCGACTTGCTCTTGATCGCAAACCTCTTGTGGAGCGCCGAGGGAGCCGAATCCAGAACGTTCTCCGACTTCGTGTGGAACATGGTGAAGACGTACAACGCCGCCATGAACTCCTGGAGAAGAGAACGGAAAGATTTACAGTTCAAGGTACAAGATTTACAGTTCAAGGGCGACATTCCGACGGAAGCTCTCACCTGAATGGTGACGTGTGTGAAGCCGAACTGTCTCCTGTCGTGTGAAGGAAGCTCGGTACACAACCCGGAAAACACCGTCACTTCAGTTGAATCCAGGTGCAACTCTTGCAAATCCTTCTCAGAGAACAGGCTCTGATTCCTCTGCAGCATTTTAAAAGACAACTTCCCGACGTCCCTGAGCAGATCTTTATCCTGACTGGTCCATTGCTGAGAAACAAACCTTGTTTAAATTCCCCGAAGAAAAAAATGCAGTGTGAATGCTTAATATGTAAAGTGAAAATATGGAATTGAAATGGAATGGAGTATTAAAAGTAAAAATGAGTGGAAAAAGTTGAAATGATCACATAAAGGAGAAAGACTGATGTGAAAACGTTGAAATAAAGTAAAAGAAGATGTTGAGAAGAAGAAAAAAGAAGAAAGCTAAGAAGAAAAAAGTAGCAGTTATAAAAAGTAAAGTAGAAGTAGTAGAAGTAGAAGTAGAAAAGGTAGCAAAATTAGTAGTAAAAGTAGAAGCGGTAGCAAAATTAGTAGTAGAAGTAGAGTAAGTAGTAGTAGAAGTAGAATAAGTAGTAGTAGAAGCAGAAAAGGTAGCAAAATTAGTAGTAGAAGTAGAATAAGTAGTAGTAGAAGTAGAATAAGTAGTACAATTAGTAGTAGAAGTAGAATAAGTAGTAGTAGAATTAGAATAAGTAGTACAATTAGTAGTAGAAGTAGAATAAGTAGTAGTAGAAGTAGAATAAGTAGTAGTAGAAGTAGAATAAGTAGTACAATTAGTAGTAGAAGTAGAATAAGTAGTAGTAGACGTAGAAGAGGTAGCAAAATTAGTAGTAGAAGTAGTAGAATTAGTAGTAGAAATAGAATAAGTAGTAGTAGAAGTAGAAGAGGTAGTAGTAGAAGTAGTAGAATAATAAGTAGTAGTAGAGGTAGTAGAATTAGTCATGGAAGTAGTATAAGAATTAGTTGTAGAAGTAGTTCTACTTCTTCTATTTCTTCTACTACTTCCAATACTTCTTATACTTCTTTTACTTCTACTACTTATTCTACTTCTACTAGTAGTACAAGTATAAGTAGTCATAGAAGTAGTAGTACAAATAGATATGTAGTTGTAGAATTAGTAGTAGAAGTATTAGAAGTAGTAGTATTAGTAGTAGTAAGTAGACAAAAGTGTTTTTAAGTTGAATAGGTGTGTGTTTCTAGGTGTGAGTGGACGAAAGTTCTTGAAGGTCAAAGTGGAAGGAGTTGAAACATTGAAGATTTTTCTCTTCCAGAAGAAAGAGTTGAAGAAATGAAAGAGAGCTAGAACTTAGCCCGCATTTTGGGAATGAGCTTTTGAATGGTTCAAATCGTACAAAATTTGTAGGAGATGCGATACAACATTTAGGTCAGAAGATGCCTTCAGCATTCACACAGTAAAGTGTTCAAAGCCTCATTTTCTTCCACAGCAAATAACTGACGTGTCAGAAACCGCACCTTGTTCGTCTCTGATCTTCCGCAGTAGAACTGCAGCCGCCGGTTCATCTGAATGATCGTGAAGTTCACCAAGAACGGCGTCAGTTTGGGAGGATTCGCTCCGTAGCGCGCGTCGCTGAATCTGTCCTGGAACACGGTCGCGATCATCCAGCAGACGAACGGGTTGCGAGCGAGAATCCTCAGCGTCGGCAGGCGCTTGTAATGTGCCACGACCTTCTCGCACAACTCGCTGTTGGGAAAGCGCCTGCGGAGGTAGTCGTCCCTCATCGCCTCGCTGTCAGGAGAAAAATGTATTTGAAGTGTTGTCACTTTTCATCATGTGAGCTTCTTCTTCAAACTACTACAATAACATGTTTATTTACAAATATATTGACAATTATTTATATGTATATTGATGAACCGTGAATAACCACAATAACTATTAACTGATGAATGTTTTTCTCATGACTTGACTTTATTCCGTTAACTTACACTGAAGGAATCGTTTGATTAATCAGTTGATTCATTCAACTTTAATGAGTTTAATCCAGACATCATCCAAACACCAAACCAGCTGTTTTGATTGACAGGTGGTCGATCCAATCACATTCTTTAGTGAAAAATGTGTGACTAAGAAAGCAGCCCATTGGTTGATTTACCTTGTTGGACTTCTGTTACTGTTTAGTGTCAATAAAGTTTTAAATGTACAAAAACAATCAAATGTAAAGGTTAAAAGTCAACAGACAAAAACGTTGTCGTGAGTCCTGGGTCAGGGGTGTAAGAAAATATCGATATAAGGATATATCCTGATGGTTTTTACTGATACTGTATCGATATTTAAAAAAATGAATTTAACTTTTACCTTTGAAATAAAATTCTACTTTAATTCTAAGTTATTTCATGGTTTATATATTTTAATAGAGTGTTTATAAAAGATATAAAATATATCGTATAGTCAGACATGTATCGTGGTACACAGCCCTATGGGTTATTGTCAGAAAAAGTCAGAGTTCCACTGATTGGCTGTTGAGTATGTCAATCAAGAGGTTTGGAAGCTAGGCTGGTGAACATTTATTTAAAATTTGATTTGACCCCCACGACCTTTGATGGTCGCACTCACCTGAAGCCTCGCACTTCTGTGTGAACGTCGATGAACTGAGCAGGGATTTGAGAAACTGCCGCTTGTCTCCCGAGTATCCAAACACGAGCGCGAGGAAGCAAAGTTCCTCTGATGATGTTGACGATCAGGGCGTCGGGATGAGCCGGTGTGTGGATGCTGTCGATGACGGGAGACTTCTGCGACGAGAAGATGATGAACATGATTCATTCAAAACAAAGTGTTCAAGCAAGTTTGAGTTTTTTTGAAAATATTCTTTCTTTGTGTGCAGAGTTGTCAGGGATAGTTACAGACTAAAGTGGACATTGATTTGTCTGGTGAATAATTCAATTATTCTTTATTATTATGTTCACTTACAGCACTTTATAAGTTTATTTTCTAATGATAAAAAGCACAATATTCAGCTCAGCTGGTGGAAACTAAAGGTTGCAGCGACACTTGAGTCTCAAATACAGCGACAATTTTTTTAATATAACTTGACGACACTTTTCTTGACCACGACACTTCCGAAACAAGTCATGTCCGTTGGTGTGTATTTGTAAGAATTTTGCGAACGATATTGCTGCCCCTATATCGTGATACATAAGATATATATTACAATACTGTAGGAACAATAGTATTTTTGTCGTATTCTCTGAGTACTTGTTTTGAAACCAAAAAATGTCCAAACTTCTGCTTTAAAAGCTGCTGGAGTCACTGTATCCTCTCGTCCTTGGTTATCGCCAGGATCTTATTGTTCATTTAGCTGTGGAAGACCTAATGACCCCATCTAGTGGGCGGAGATTTAAAAAACATTTTTTTAATTACAAACACTGTGAGTATAAGCTTTTTTTTATTCTTTTTTTTAAAATTAATTATACATTTTAAACTTCATATAGTTATATTTTAGTTTATTTTTTATTTTAGTATAAAACATATAGAAGTATAACAAATTCAATTACTATAATATAAATAGATTTAAAAGCAAAACGATAAAAAATAAAAATATGATGTATATTAATTATATACATAGATTTAAAAGCAAAAATATAAAAAATAAAAATATGATGTATATTAATTATATACATAGATTTAAAAGCAAAAACATAAAAAATAAAAATATGATGTATATTAATTATATACATAGACAAAAGAACGTGAGCTAACCTGCCAGTCCAGACACGCTCGGTAACAGTCATACGAGTGCATGACGATGAGAAACTTGCAGTCGTCCTGCTCCAGGACGGTCATGTCTCTGCACTCCGGGTGATAATACTCGATCACCTCCATGATGGACATCTTCCTGGACGGAGGGAGACGATGGTTGCAGAGAAGCCGCAGGTTATGGAAGGAAAGTTTGATGACAAACTGGAAATCCTGAGGAAAAGAATCCGTGAGGAAAATAGATAAATGTATAACATGCTTTTGGTGCTTTATCAAGTATAACAAAATATAACCTTGAGTACTTGATTTATCTTCATTATATTAAGTAATACAACTTTTAAATATTACAATCGTCATACTTTCATTGAGATTTTAATGATATATATTCATTTATTTCATCTAAAAGTCACCTTATTTGCTATTTGTTTGGCCCAATCAAAGCAAAACTTTGCCACCGACACGTTCAGGCCGATCCCTGGAACCCCAGTGGTCACCACGGTCCGCACCGGCTGATCGTCGGCTCTCCGGAGGCGGAACAGATTGTTGAGACAAACCAAAGTGTCGTCGCTCGACCGTAGAGTAGACGACGGAGCTCTGATCTCGTGGGCGGGGTCGACTCCTCCGCCGACAACGGTGGAGATTTCTGGCTCAACGTAGACGACGTCCAGATTTTTGTGCTTCCCAGGCTGGACGACTCCCTCACGGATGACTTGATACCTTCTGATGAAGGTCTTGGACAGGTAATAACGAATCAGCGCTGCGTGAGGAAGAGTGAGACTAACATTACATTTTTAGATCTTTAGAAACATTTCTGTTACAGTAAAAGTTATAGAAGTTTATCAGTGATATCAGAATATTGAATATTTGAATTTAACATTGAAGTTAACTTTTAAATGTTTCTTTTTTTTAAAGAATGAACTGTTTTTTTTTTAAATAATTGAATTAAATAAGTTCTATATTCAAAGGTTGACATTTCTTCTTTTTTTTGAATAAAAAAAATATATATATATTCGGTACATTACATACTGTAAGTAAATGGAGTTTTTTTTTTTAACAATTCAATATTTTTTATATTGAAAGGTTTTAATTTAATATTATTTTGTTTGTATTTGGCTTTTAAAGTCAATAAAAAAATGGTGGAACTAATATAGAAAGATTTCTATAATGCATTTAAAAAGGCCATAAATTAAAACAAATATTTAATTTAAAACGTTTCTTTTTCAATAATTAATTTTAGGATGTCAAACTTTTGGTGTAAAAAAAAAAAAGATACATTCATTTTAAAAACGATTCTAATTTCAACTATTAAAAAAAAATAATTATTGAATTTAATTATTTCAAAAGATAATCCAATAAAAAAAACAAGTTTCAACAGTTTAATTGTTGGTTGAAATATTCTGATGACACCGATATCCTTCCATAAAAAACAAAATTAACTTTTTTTTTTTAAAAGAACGATCGAAAACAGGATCTAGTGGTTGAAAATATGTGTCAGAGAAGCTTCTCTTCACTCGCCTCTATTGCACTGCTGACGGAGTTTGGAAGCTTCCGTCAGGTCGAAACTTTCCAAGGCTTTGATGGTGTATGACAACGATGTTTCAATACCTGTCGAGAAAAATGATAATAAAAAAAATCGATTTAATTGAAAGAAAACTTCTTTAATAACATTAATTTAATAATCATTGTCGTTGTCTCACCGAGCGTCTCTATGAGTTTGTCCACAAAGTCAAGAATGTCTCCGTCCACGAGAGAACGCAGGTCGACTCCCGGCTCCCATTGGTGGAACCACATTTGAAACTTGTAAAGATCTTCTGAGAAACCCGAGAGAGCCTTCATGATGCTCTACAGACACAAACAAAAGCACGGGTTATTGTCATCGACTCGGAGGAAATTTACAAAAGCGTTCCGATGTTTCTCAACTGAAAAGACGTGAGGCATGTCCTGCTCCGGGTGGATTCTGCCGGGCTGAATGCCCTCGGGCTCCTCTTCGGGTTCTGGCTCGATGGGCTCGGGCGGTTCTGGCGAGTTGGTGATCTGCATCTCATCCTCGATTTCTTCTACGATGTAATCCTCTACATACAGCCTGGGCAGGAAACACAGGATATCATGACTCACGTTCAAATACGTAGCACGAGGTTTGTGTGTCACAACAACCTCGTGTCTATCACAAAAGCATCGGCTGGTTTGGTCTGGTCGGTGGTTGCCGAGTACTCGGTTTCAGGAGATCCACAGCGAATCACCCTGGAAGATAAAAACACTCTTAAAAAAATGGTCTACGACGGAGTCTTGAGGAGACACTTCATACCCTCCATCCTGACGACCATCCCGAGAGTGACTTTGTAGAGGAATGTCCACCTCGTCTTCACTCTCCTCGCTCTTCATCGAGCCATAGCTGGAGGGTGGTCTTCTCTCCATGACCCTGCAACCCAGATGAACCCGGATTATTCCACACAATAATATGAGTGGAAAGTTTTGTGATCATTTATAAAGAAAATGTGCTAATAAAATGGATATTCAGCAACAGGCTGTAATGTCAGTCAAAATATTGTATCACTAAAGATGTTTGTCAAAGGTTGTTTGGTTTATTCTTGAAAGAAAAAGCCGTAAATCAACACAATTTATGCTAGCTCATAATAAAGCGACGAGTTTATTGACAAGAAACTTCACTAACCTTCGCTCTTCCGGGTCGATCACAACATGAGATAAATAGTAGTGTTTTCAAACTTTTGTTAAAAATAAATACATAATGATCATAAATGCAACTGACACGTACGTGCAAAGCGCCAAGTTCGTTACGAAAGGTTTTGGGTTTCGGTTTTAACACAAACCGGAAGAGAACCCCTACGATTTCCGTTTACCTTCAAAATAAAAGCTCTTGGCACGCTGTAATTTATTTACGCAGTGATGACAACATGATACGACACTTCATAGAATTTATTTTAAACACAAATACAATGTTCAGATGATAATATTTTTTCTTGAGACACGCTGTGTATTGATTATATTACAGATGATAAAACCAAGCTCTATGTGGTAATAAATACGAGGCTAAAAAAAACCCCGTCATTATTATTGTAAAGCAAGATTTAATTGCATTTTATTGCAAAATGTATATAAAGAATTTAAGCAATTACTTTAAAAATCTAAATAATGATCCGACAATTAAAAATAATTGTGTGTTTACAAGAGTTAATATTGATATTTGGTATTTACCAAAAAGTAAATATAAAAACAAAACTAAATATGAAAGTAGAGTACAATTTTACGTTGGTATTTACATTTTAAATGGAAAAGAGGAAACTTGACGGGCTAAAGAATGAAGAGTTTTCCTTCAATATCTGTCGAGGGAAGAAAAAGAAACAAGTTAATTTATACAGAATAATAATAACCATTTAGGAATGATCCATTACAAATAGAAGAAAAAATGAAATAATAATGAAATAGTGATTCCTTGATAGGGCCTGAAAACGGTTTACCCTCTATCCTGATCAAAAGAACTAAGAAAGAGTAAATAATTAAGAATAACGAAAACATAAAACATTCATAACTCTTGGATAAAAAAAAAAAACAATGAGGTAAACTTTGTGACAAAATATATCACAAAGTTTGATTCCATATTTGTCATAGACTTAAGCAGGAACTGAGAAACAATTTTTCAATCCAAATAAACAATACGCTTCCTCTTATTATTCCCACAGCAAGTCTCCACTTCAAGACAATACGAAAACTTCCAAATGTCAGCCACAGAAAATAAGACGTGAGATGCTCGAGGAACGAGATTTGAGATATTGTTCTTTCTGGTGCAGACCCCTAAAGAAGTGAACACTGACCCCAGCCGTGAGCAACAATAGGTTTTTGATAGTTTTAATTAATGGTTTTCTTTGCTTTAGAGAGAAACCGTACAGACAACGAAGTATGTTCTGTATAGATCTCTCCTTGTACAAGTAAAATGTTGGCGACTTGAAACTAAATGTCATCCGTTTATACGAGTGTCAGCTCCTAGTCAGTTTCATAACCCGACAATGAGGTTTTGAAAAAAAAGAAAGCTCTTGAGAGAAGTTTACCAGTGTAAAAAATGATTATTAATACATATTTATATTCAAGAGAAATTCATAGTTTTCATATAAATCAAACCAATTTATAGATGGAAGTCAGAATTTTTCCCAAAATCAGCTCAAAGCTAAATTTCTCCCCGTCATCCTATCACACGATTTCCATCATTCTTCTCTCAGTTCATGGCCCTAAAGATGAAATTCTGGGCAAGTTCTTGTATGACGTTCATCAGCAGGTGCAGTAGATCTAAGGAGAACTTTGAAACTGAAAATGTAGAAATGTTTTACACATATTTTACCATTTTTTATTCTGTGCTTCATGACTGGAACAATTAAAATACAACTTGTAAAAGTTTGTGTTCAAGAACTCTATTAATTTTCCCCTATAGATTGAATTCATTTTTAAGTGAAAAATTAAATAAGGAAATTGCTATTATATAACATTGTTTTTATGATTTGTATTCAAATAAATTATACATTAAAGAAATAAAAAATATTTATTTTGATAAACACACTGGATATTTTGTATTCTTTAATTCAGTACAAGTTTGCAACACATGCTATAACTTTTGTCTTGTTTTCTTTTAGCTAAATATTCCCTCAAAACAGTCACTTATATTAAGTGGTCCCTTAATATGACCCCTGAAATATTTATTGTCCACCATGTTTCTGTTGCAACAAAAAATGTCTATTTTCAGCTAATGTGCAGGAGAAAGAGTGAAAGTTGGTCATGTTGAACATGGATAAACAATTAGAGAACAAGATGTTTTAAAACAAATTTAACTTAAATGAATAATGATCCGTTTAATCATGCAAAATATTATTGCAAATATTTTCTTGTGTGTGTGTGTATATATATATATATATATATATATATATATATATATATATATATATATATGTTGATATAAATTATTTAAACAGTCAAATCAAAATAATTATCTATTATTAATCTTAACCCAAATCTAGTCAACCATAAAAAGACTAAACACAATATTAAAGCGCAAATCAACTTTATTTACATTTTAAAATTCAGAAGGCAGATAAAAAAGAAGAGCAAACCGGAAAACTGACACAGATTCACAAAAATATAAACAGTTTGAAGAATCAAATCACACAGAAAGTAAAGTCCATAAAGAAATTAGAAGAGAAATTGCAAAATGTTCGTTTTGCAAATAAAAGATTTGCAGCTTTTTGGTGAAGTTCAGGAATGTTTAGAGACTCAGAACATGAAAAACTCAAATAGCCGCCAGTTAAAATCACAAAGACTGACAAGTCAAGTGAAGAAATCTTTGATAAAATATAAAACCGGACAAAATGTCTAAAAACCTGATTGATAGAAGACAAATCTTGAACAAAAGAATATTAAATCCCGTCACTCTTCATCTGTGGAGAGAAAAAAAAGGCACGTTTAGTGAATTGATGCAAAAAACGAACAAGTAAATTTTTTTTATTTTATTTCAGAATAAAAGAGAAAACATTTCTAATTTGAGAACCTACCGAGCAGTTCGGGCTTTTGTCCGCGACTGTTCGGTCGGCGTATTCTCTTGTCCTTTGCGAGAAGTTGAGTTTCGAAGCTTGTTCAAGCCTCTTTTTAGCAGCTTGTTGGCCTTTGGCGTGTTGTCGATGCTGAACATCATCGACAACCTCCGGTCGGCCTGAAAACAGTGTTGAAGTCAGTGAAAT
Organism: Callionymus lyra; assembly: GCF_982586985.1. Lineage (NCBI taxonomy): Eukaryota > Metazoa > Chordata > Actinopteri > Syngnathiformes > Callionymidae > Callionymus > Callionymus lyra. Next base: position 16,423,367 of record NC_141824.1, on the reverse strand, counting down.
ATGAACGTTGGGTAAGAGAAGATTAAGAGAAGATTAAAAACTCACCGGAGTCTTGGCAACATCTGAGCTTCCACTCCTCACATTCTTGTTCTTGGGAGTGAGAGGACGAGGGAAACAGCTGGCCTTCACTCTTTTCTGTGTCAGTGAAACAGTTAGAACACGCGTGTCGACAGTGACATGTCTCTGACGCCGTACCTCAGGTGAAGATCTTGGGAGTGGAAGTGTTGCTGCGGAACGCTTGGCTGGTCGCGGGCTCTTCAGGCTGGACGCGCTGATGGTCCTGGACATGGTCTGGTCCGGCATCAGAGACAGTCTGTGGGAGCGAGTGTTGATCGTGTTCGACTTCCCCACCATGAGCGAGTGTCGGTGGGAGGCGAGCGATTCCTGCAGCTGTCCGGGCATCATGGACGCGCGGCGGATGGTCTCGGAGGGGTCGCCGGTGCGGACCTCGTCGTCTGTGAAGACAAACGCACTTGGCCGACGAGTCTGGGAGAAAAAAAAAAAGATTTGCGTTAAAAGGGTATTTCAACTGTTCGTTATAGTGTTTTAAAACAGCACTTCTAGCTCCTCCTAGTGTAAAATAATGTAACTACAATTGTAGAGTAGATGTTGTAGAACATCCTATTTCTACCGGCTGCTCTCGCTACCCTATAAATTATTTTTTTTTTAAAGTCTGGGATCGCTTGACCTGCTTCCGTTTGGAATTCGAATATTAGACCAAAATCTGGACGAAGCGCGCTGATTGGTCCCTGCCGTCTCCGGCTTCACGTCATCATCAACATGGCCGACGCGGAAATGACAAAATTTGGCATAGTCGCATAGTCTTTCCCTGCTGACCGTTGTGCCGACATCGCTGCAAATTGCCGAGGTTTCTGGAGATTTTCTCGCACGATATGCTGTCCCTCGATGATCTGGCGGGAACCAGCTCATAATCTTGCTACAAATGCCTACACTCAAGAACATGTTTGAATTTCGTGGCAGATTTCTAAACCCAAAAAAACAACACTGTCATGGGAATAATAAGGCGATCCGATTGGATCGCCGGTCATCCCATCGGAAGAGGGGCGCCCAGCGTGCACCACATGATGCCTTCATTTCCTGATTTCGAATTCCAAACGGAAGCGGGTCAAACAATCCCAGGCTGTTTTTTTCAGGGAAGAGAGAGCACCCGGTAGAAATAGGATGGCACCCAGGCTAGTAGAAGACTCCTGTTGTGCCAGGTTTATCTCCTGGATGGTTGAAAAAGTCTCTCGAAAAGAAACTCCCTAAAACTTTTACCTATTGTTGCTTTAATATTTTAGAGTCATCTTATTCTATAAATAACTTTGCCGGGTGTTCCTTGGAGATGAGAGAAGTTTCAGACGAACATTCAGAAGCATCAAGGGGTCAAATTTGAAAAACGTTGTAATTCCATTTGTAGTCATTTTTTGCCTTTTCTCAAAGACTAGTTTTATCGCACAGTGGGCAAGAACATTTATAGTCTCACACTAGCATCGGGTTGGTTTTGGTCGATACCCGAAGACATCGATATAGATACCAGAAAAATTTGATCTGTGCATCTCTAGAAATGTGTACATTTATGTATAAGTTATTTTGTTGACATGTACTTCGTTCTGCTTCTTTTCCATCTCAAATGTTAGGATTCCAGATAATAATTAGGTTGAAAACAGTTAAGTGTTACGATTACGATACACGTATGATGTTTAGAAACCAAAAGTCAAATTCACTGACACTGACGTGAAGGACACGGTGAGATTGAAACAAAAGTCCACTGACCTCAAACTCTATGTTGTAGCTACTCTTCAGATGAGGGAGACACGCCTTGTTTCTGGCCTGCAGCTCTGCAATCCTCATCCAATCTTCCGGCCCCGTCTCGGGCTCGTTCTCCTCCCCGACACAGAAAGTACTGGCTGCTGTTAAAGGACACAAATAAACAAGTAGATTTGAATTCTGGGACAGAAAACAACGGGAGGCTTTATTGGATCTCTGCGTACACTTGGAACTAATTGTGCTCCTTCTGTATCCAGGGAGACCCATGAGCTGGTCGCTGGCACCGTCAGCCATTCTGGACGGTGTTTCCGAGGATTCCCCTCTGACGGTTTGGGAGAGGTTGGGATGAGAGCGAGCCGAGGTCATGCTGTAGAAAGTATCCTCCTCCTCATCCTTACCAGGCGTTTTCTGAAGCCAACAAAAGTAAAGTATGAAGAAAAAAAACTTGAAAACTAAGATCACTTTAAAATAGTCTCAATTTAATAAAGCAAGTGAATCTAAGCACAGATATGTGTCACCAAAGTGCTTTTAGGGAAGTAAAGTGTTCTTTTTTTTGTCATGTTGATGACGTTCACCTCTAAGAGACCAAACTCCTCCATCAGTGTAGCATGTTGATAAACTAATGACTTCTTCTAAGCTTTTACTCCTTTTGCTTCGATATCGGCTAACATGAGCCAAACAAACTATTTTTGTTGTCTTTATATTGATATGAAAATAAGTACTCAGTCATTGTCGAACATCCACGGATAGGATATTTAGAATACGTAATCCAGGTGTTTCAAATATTGAAGAAAAACATCAAAAACAATGTTTCTATACTAGTTAAAAACAAAGAAACATTTAAGTTATATCCTCAGAATATTCAATATGATGCCATGAAGGTTTTCGGGAGGAAACCCTGACTGTACAGAAGGATCCTTTAGTAAGTAGGTGTTCAACAGTGAAGCATGCAAAAGAGAAAAAAGTGCACGTGTCTCCTCCACCTTTGTTAAAGTGATGTTTATAACCTGCGTCGTCCGACGGCGTTTAACGGATGAAGTTGGGTTTTTAGAGGCTGAATCCAGTCCCAGCTTGGCCCTAAAACAGAGGATATTGCCAAATGCAAATAAGACGAGTTAGTTATGGAGACGTTCACGTCGACTAATGACTCTCTTTATTCACCTGCTGGCGTGTCTGGCATTGATCGGGGTGAAGTACAGGGAGTCCACCGATTCCGTGTCAATGGTCTGTCGTTTGGCTGCGAGACGCTCTGAGCTGCGGACGAGCGGCGTGCTGGACTCTTCAGGTGCTGCTAGTTTTCTGTGAACAGAATATTTAGTTTAACAAGCTGGTCTTGAGCTCAAGTTTGTGGCTTGGAATATTTTATTACGTGGTGCTGTTCAGAGAGTCCTCTAGGGAGCTCTGGTCCAAGCTGTCGGAGCTTAGCGTTCGCCGGGTCGGAATCCAAGTGGAACGCATGAACTCCTTTAAGAGAAAAAAACCCATGAGACCCTCAAGCAAACGAGTAACTTAATGACAAGACGTACCTTGTCCTCGCCAGCCTCTCGTTTAATTTCCGTGAATGTCTTTTGCATTTCTTTCTTCGGCCGTTTCTCCTGATTTTTCCTCTCATTATTGAGCTGCTCGTTCTCCTTCTTGAGCATCTCCAGCTCCTGCTGCAGTGCAGACTTCATCTTACAAGAGGCCTTGTTCACCACCTCGAGTGTTTGGTTTATTTGAAGCAGGTTCTCCTTTTCACAGAGCAAATCTTCAACTTGTCTCTTCAGAGAAGCCTGGTCATCTTTCTTCTTAGACAACTGGGACGCGAGCAGCTCTTTCTCTCTGACCAGAATTTCATTTTCTTTATTGGTGGCTTCATGGAGCTCCTGTTGAGCTTCTTCCCGCTTTGATTGATGAGCTTGAGCCCCTTTGTAACGTCTCAACTCCTCACTGACCGTGTCGAGCTTCTTCTGAAGAATCTCAGTATGTTCTGCAGATTTCTTCTGAGAGAGAACCAGCTGCTGCTCTTTAGAAAGTAGCTCAGTGGAAAGACTTCCAACTTGACCTGTAAGGTCTACCAGCTGATTCTGGAGCTCGGTTCTCTCCTTCTCACTGCTGACCACATCTTTCTCCAGCATCTGAGAATTTTGTTTTGACTTCTCAAACATGTTTGTCTTTGTGGTGAGCTCCTCACTCAGAGTCTTGAGTTGCTTGTCATTTTCTACTGCCAGGGTCTGAGCAGCAGAAACCCCCATCTGAAGAAGTTCCTGTTTCTCCAGGAGGAGCTTCTCCTGCTCCGTGTGAGACTCCTTCAGCTTCTGAATCTCTTGTTCATAAATGCTCATCTGTCTCTGCACGAGTTCTTTCTGCTGGACATTCTCTTGCAGAATGAGGACTTCAGATTCCTTTGATTGCAAATTCTCCTCTGAAGTTCTCAGAGAAGAGGAAAGACATTCCACCTGTGTTTTCAAACTCTTGATCTCTTGGTTGAGGAGTTCCGACTGCTCAATAGCCTGTAATTGTAGCAGACAAATGTTTTCGTCCTTGGTTTTAATCTCTTCTTTGATTTTCCTCATTTCCTTCTCCGATGCTGACAGTTGCTGTTGCAGGAGCTCCTTTTCATGAGCGCTCTGCTGCTCCTGCTCAGCGAGTAAAACTTGCTTGTCTTGAATGCAAGTGTTCAGACTTTGAACTTGAGAATTCAGTTGTTGGATCTCATCTTGAAGCAGTTGAGAATGTTGAGAGGTGCAACTCTCTAGGGTCACAAGCTGCTCGTTCTTGGTCAGGATTTGTAGATTTAACTTCTCGGCCTCGTCTTTGCACAAAGAAATCTGCTTCTCCAGTTCCTGCTTTTCCGTCTTTTGTTTCAGGATTTCTTGTTCACACACAGTTAACTGTTGGGTTCTTTCCTCAACCGCCATCTCAGCCTTCTTCAAAGAATCCAATGAGTTCTCCAGCTCGGTCTTTAGAGAGTTGATATCATCCTCCATTGTTTTCTAGTGGATAAAATGATGTGAAATTTTTATGTTAAAACTTCTGAAAATCAAAAAACAAGATTAATAATTACCTCTGTCACAGTCCAACTGCTTGATTCCTCCTCGAAAGATGAAATCTTTCCCTGCAGGATCTGAATTTGTTCGGTGAGGATCTCCTAGAAAAGAAAAAAAAAAAACAGAAGACGAATTTACAAAGATGAATTACAATATATTGGATTCAAGAACAAGCGAAACAGCTTCAACTGATCCATATTTTCCTCAATGGTGCCCTCTTGGATCCTGCTGCCCTAATCTACACTCCCCCTGCACACCTTTTCTCCATCCCCATCTCTTCCCCCTTCCAGCATTCACAGTGGAAGAATGATCACAAACTGTCTGGTTCTGAAATAGTCTCCAACCCCCCCACAATACACATAAGGAATTAAGCGGCACAGACAATGAATGAATGGAAGTAACAAGTCCAGGCAATACCTTTTGAGTAGTGGCATCTTGTAGTTCAGACTGCAGGTGATTACTTTGGGTTTCCCACTCCCCCTGAGAAGATTCCCGAGTGGCAGTTAGCCGACCAACTTCAGCCTCAAGTGCAGCCAGCTGAGGGCACATAGAAAATAAACGTTGTGAGGTAATCTTAAAATTAAACCACAAGAGTGAGAGAGCGATGAAGAGAGGATGTACAATGACAAATCTAAAAAGATGATTCACAGGTGAATGTCCTGCTCAGCTTCTTGCCACTTCAACTAAAGAGCTCAAGACTCTTTTTGACGTCTCACCTCTGAACTTGCAGAGTCGAGCTTCTTCTGAAGGATCTCAGCCTGCTCTGCAGATTTCTTCTGGGAGAGAACCAGCTGCTGCTCTTTAGAAAGTAGCTCAGTGGAAAGACTTCCAACTTGCCCTGTAAGATCCATCAGCTGATTCTGCAGCTCATTATATTCTTTGTCTTTGGTTTTAATCTCTTCATTGATTTTCCTCATTTCATCCTCAGATGCCGACAGTTGCTGTTGCAGGAGCTCCTTTTCATGAGCGCTCTGCTGCTCCTGCTCAGCGAGTAAAACTTGCTTGTCTTGAATGCAACTATTCAGACTTTGAACTTGAGAATTCAGTTGTTGGATCTCATCTTGTAGCAGTTGAGATTGTTGAGAGGTACAACTCTCCAGGGTCGCCAGCTGCTCGTTCTTTGTCAGGATTTGTAGATTTAGCTTCTCGGCCTCGTCTTTGCACGAAGAAATCTGCTTCTCCAGTTCCTGCTTTTCCACTTTTTGTTTCAGGATTTCTTGTTCACACACAGTCAACTGTTGGGTTCTTTCCTCAACGGCCATCTCAGTCTTCTTCAAAGAATCCAATGAGTTCTCCAGCTCGGTCTTTAGAGAGTTGATATCATTCTCCATTGTTTTCTAGTGGATAAAATGATATCACATTTTTATTTTAAAACTTCTTAAAATCAAAAAACAAGATTAATAATTACCTCTGTCACAGTCCAACTGCTTGATTCCTCCTCTAAAGACGTAATCTTTCCCTGCAGGATCTGAATTTGTTCGGTGAGGATCTCCTAGAAAAGGAAAAAATAAAGACGAATTGACACAGATGAGTTACAATATATTGGATGCAAGAACAAGCGAAATCTAATTGAATATATGGAACACAAATGATTAGCATCAGAGGAAATGAGGGCATTCGCTTCTTTCCTTCATCACGTTTCATCACACATTCACTTCTAACTCGCCCTCATTCTCTCCTGCAGCAGCCCTGTGCTCCAATACCTTTCAGAGTACAGCCAAAGGATTCTGCTGGACCCAGAATCTCCTTTATGACAGCATCAACTGATCCAGATTTTCCTCAATGGTGCCCTCTTGAATCCTCCTGCCCTAATCTACACTCCCCCTGCACACCTTTTCTCCATCCCCAACTCTTCCCCCTTCTAGCATTCACAGTGGAAGAATGATCACAAACAGTCTGGTTCTGATTGAGGTTTCTACCCATTAAAAGGAAGGGCATAACTGTTGCTTAGTGAATTTGCTGTGTCCAGTTTTTCTTGTCTCTTATTAAGTGTTATTTAAACTGTTAAGCGTTGTGAGATAACTCACTTGTCGTTTGACACTTGAAAAATATGGACCAAAACACTTGAGGTTAATTGATAAACCTGTGATTCATCTAATAAAAGTAACTTAGTGTGTGAATGGTTGTGTGTCTTTGTGTTCCCTGCGACAGACTGGCGTCCTGTCCAGGGTGTCCCCCGCCTGTTGTCCAATGAAACTGGGATATAATCCAACCCCCCCCCCCCCCCCACAATACACATAAGGGATTACCTTTTGAGTAGTGGCATCTTGTAGTTCAGACTGCAGGTGATTACTTTGGGTTTCCCACTCCCCCTGAGAAGATTCCCGAGTGGAAGTTAGTCGACCAACTTCAGCCTCAAGTGCAGCCAGCTGAAAGCACATAGCAAAAAAAAAAAAAACATTGTGAGGTAATCTTAAAATTAAATCACAAGAGGAAGAGAGGGATGAAGAGAGGATGTAATACGATAAACCTAGAAAGACAATTCACAAGTGAACGTCCTCCTGCTCAGCTTCTTGCCGCGTCAATGAAAGAGCTCAAGACTCTTTGTAATGTCTCACCTCTGAACTTGCAGAGTCGAGCTTCTTCTGAAGGATCTCAGCCTGCTCTGCAGATTTCTTCTGAGAGAGAACCAGCTGCTGCTCTTTAGAAAGTAGCTCAGTGGAAAGACTTCCAACTTGCCCTGTAAGATCCATCAGCTGATTCTGCAGCTCATTATATTCTTTGTCTTTGGTTTTAATCTCTTCATTGATTTTCCTCATTTCATCCTCAGATGCTGACAGTTGCCGTTGCAAGAGCTCCTTTTCATGAGCGCTCTGCTGCTCCTGCTCAGCGAGTAAAACTTGCTTGTCTTGAATGCAACTATTCAGACTTTGAACTTGAGAATTCAGTTGTTGGATCTCATCTTGTAGCAGTTGAGATTGTTGAGAGTTGCACATCTCAAGGGTCGCCAGCTGCTCGTTCTTGGTCAGGATTTGTAGATTTAACTTCTCGGCCTCGTCTTTGCACAAAGAAATCTGCTTCTCCAGTTCCTGCTTTTCCGTCTTTTGTTTCAGGATTTCTTGTTCACACACAGTCAACTGTTGGGTTCTTTCCTCAACCGCCATCTCAGCCTTCTTCAAAGAATCCAATGAGTTCTCCAGCTCGGTCTTTAGAGAGTTGATATCATTCTCCATTATTTTCTAGGAAAGGGACAGAAATGAAATGAAGCCTCAGCTTAAAAACCTTTTGAAATAAAAAACAAGTTTAATAATTACCTCCGTCACAGTCCAACGGCTTGACTCGTTTTCAAAAGACGAAATCTTTCCCTGCAGGATCTGAATTTGTTCGGTGAGGATCTCCTAGGAAGGAAAAAATAAAAGTTAATTGACAAAGATGAGTTACAAATTATTGGATTTAAAAACCCATTAAAGTCAACTTAATACATGGGACAAAAATGTGTAGCATCAGAATAAATTAGTCTCGTAGATCAACACTCAGGTCAGCTACGGTGTCCCACAAGGTTATGTTCTTGGTCTCGGTCCAATCCTATTCATCAATCTGCATCCACCACGCAATTGTATCAGAAAATACTCTGAATTGACTTCATTTTACCATGGTGCTGATTACAGCCAACTGTATTAATCAACAAAGTCAGATAAAAGTAATCAATTTGCACAACTACAATCCTGAATTACAGATATCAAGTCCTGGATAACCCAAAACTGTATTTAACTAAATTCAAACCAAAGTAAGGTTGTTCCATGACAATCACCAACAAATGATATACCCTTTTATAATAGACCTGCTTCTTGCTTCCGGCACAATTCGAATAATTAGGTTGTTCCGTTTTTATCATTTAAAATCAAACATTAAACACATCTCAAGGACTGACCTTTTTTTCTTTTTTTTTTTTACCTTAGTACACATTTCAAAAACTACAGATGCATTCACTACCTTTTGAGATGTAGCGCCTTGTAGTTCAGACTGTAGGTTATTCCTTTGGGCTTCCCACTCCCCCTGAGAAGATTCCTGAATGGCAGTTAACCGACCAACTTCAGCCTCCAAGGCAGCCAGCTGAGAGCACATATCTATCATCTTTGAGGGGGAAAAAAACATGTTGTAATGTCATTTTAAAATTAAATCACAAGAGAGGATGTGATACGACAAATCTAACAAGACAATTAATGGATGGTGCTTCTAAAGAGCTTGAGCCTCTTTGTAACTTCTCACCTCTGAACTTGCAGTGTCGAGATTCTTCTGAAGGATCTCAGCCTGCTCTGCAGATTTCTTCTGAGATAGAACCAGCTGCTGCTCTTTAGAAAGTAGCTCAGTGGAAAGACTTCCAACTTGCCCTGTAAGATCCATCAGCTGATTCTGCAGCTCATTAAATTCTTTGTCTTTGGTTTTAATCTCTTCATTGATTTTCCTCATTTCATCCTCAGATGCTGACAGTTGCTGTTGCAGGAGCTCCTTTTCATGAGCGCTCTGCTGCTCCTGCTCAGCGAGTAAAACTTGCTTGTCTTGAATGCAACTATTCAGACTTTGAACTTGAGAATTAAGTTGTTGGATCTCATCTTGAAGCAGTTGAGATTGTTGAGAGGTGCAACTCTCCAGGGTCGCCAGCTGATCGTTCTTTGTCAGGATTTGTAGATTTAGCTTCTCGGCCTCGTCTTTGCACGAAGAAATCTGCTTCTCCAGTTCCTGCTTTTCCACCTTTTGTTTCAGGATGTCTTGTTCACACACAGTTAACTGTTGGGTTCTTTCCTCAACCGCCATCTCAGCCTTCTTCAAAGAATCCAATGAGTTCTCCAGCTCAGTCTTTAGAGAGTTGATATCATTCTCCATTATTTTCTATGCAGCAGAAAGAAATTATATGAAACTTCAGGTTTAAAACTTGTTCAAATTTCAAAAATATGTTTAATAAGTACCTCTGTCACAGTCAAACTTCTTGACTCGTCTTCTAAAGATGAAATCTTTCCCTGCAGGATCTGAATTTGTTCGGTGAGGATCTCCTAGAAAAGGAAAAAATAAAGACGAATTGACAAAGATGAGTTACAAACATATTGGATGTAAAAACTCATTAAAGGCAACTTAATACATGGAACACAAATGACCAGCATCAGAGGAAATGAGGGCCTGAAAGTTGCTGTAAATCAAGTTCTACTAAAAAAGCCCCCTCTTGATCCAGTTGTTTCTAACAAACTACAGGTCCATCTCCAATCTTATCTACACAATATTTCAAAGACCCTAGAGAAAATAGTCTTTAGTCAGCTGTCCAAGAATATCCATGATAAGAGTCAATTTTGAATTATTTCAGCACACAGTCCACTCTTGTAAAAGTTAGCAGTGATCTGCCAATGACCTCTGATCAGGGCTTTGTTTCAGAACTTGTTTTTCTGGACCTCAGTGCTGCATTTGACACTGTTGACCACCAAATTATTCTACATGGAATAGAAAACATTATTATAGGTATAAGTGGAACTGCTTTAAATCTCATGTAGCAGACAGTCATCACTATGTACATGTATGACTCTCGTCGACAAACACTAAGTTCAACTACGGTGTCCCACAAGGTTCTGTTTTTGGTCCAATCCTATTTACCATCTATATGCATCCACCAGGCAATTGGATCAGAAAATGTTCTGAATCAAATTCATTTTTTACTGCTGTGCTGACTACACCCAATTGTATTAATCAATAAAGTCAGATAAAATAATACATTTGCACAACTACAATCCTGTATTATAGATATGAACCCCTGGATGACCCAACACTTAATTGTACTGAATTATTTGGTTGTGAGGTTGTTCAATTCTTACCATTTAAATCAAACATTAAACACATCTCAAAGACTGACTATTTTTTTTAGAAGCATTTTAAAAGCTACAGGTGCATTCACTACCTTTTGAGATGTGGCACCTTGTAGTTCAGACTGTAGGTGATTCCTTTGGGCTTCCCACTCCCCCTGAGAAGATTCCTGAGTGGCAGTTAGCCGACCAACTTCAGCCTCCAAGGCAGCCAGCTGAGAGCACATATCTCTCATCTTTGAGGGGGAAAAAAACATGTTGTAATGCCATCTTAATATAAAATCACAAGAGAGATACAGGATAGGAGATGTGATACAATAATATATAAAGACGATTAATGGATGGCGCTTCAGTTCAACTAAAGAGATCAAGTCTCTTTTTAACGTCTCACCTCTGAACTTGCAGTGTCGAGCTTCTTCTGAAGGATCTCAGCCTGCTCTGCAGATTTCTTCTGAGAGAGAGCCATCTGCTGCTCTTTAGAAAGTAGCTCAGTGGAAAGACTTCCAACTTGCCCTGTAAGATCCATCAGCTGATTCTGCAGCTCATTATATTCTTCATCTTTGGTTTTAATCTCTTCATTGATTTTCCTCATTTCATCCTCAGATGCTGACAGTTGCTGTTGCAGGAGCTCCTTTTCATGAGCGCTCTGCTGCTCCTGCTCAGCGAGTAAAACTTGCTTGTCTTGAATGCAACTATTCAGACTTTGAACTTGAGAATTCAGTTGTTGGATCTCATCTTGTAGCAGTTGAGATTGTTGAGAGGTGCAACTCTCCAGGGTCGCCAGCTGCTCGTTCTTTGTCAGGATTTGTAGATTTAGCTTCTCGGCCTCGTCTTTGCACGAAGAAATCTGCTTCTCCAGTTCCTGCTTTTCCACCTTTTGTTTCAGGATTTCTTGTTCACACACAGTCAACTGTTGGTTTTTTTCCTCAACGGCCATCTCAGCCTTCTTCAAAGAATCCAACGAGTTCTCCAGCTCAGTCTTTAGAGAGTCTATTTCATTCTCTATTATTTTCTAGGAAGGGCACAGAAATGAAATTAAACTTTAAAAGTGTTTTTTTTTTTTTTTTTAATCACAACAAGTTTTAAAATCAGTCATTACCTCTGTCACAGTCCACATGTTTTCTCCAACTTCTTCCTTGGAGGCTCTACTTAACTCGTCCTCTAAACCGGAAAGCTTTCCCTGCAGGATCTCAATTTGTTCGTTGAGGATCTCCTAAAGAAAACAATGGAGAAATAAAGTCCATTAACAGAGACAGTTTTATGTTTGATCCAAATTTGATGCGCTTTTAAATGATTTGATGGAAAAACTGCCAGATCTAATTGAATGAGTGGAACAGAAAAAAAAAAATAGCATGAGGGGAATTGAGGGCATCAACCAATAACACTTGGAGAGTTAGTTGATCGTCCTCTGATTCATCTGGTAAAAGTGATGTGCAGTGACTACCTTTTGAGATGTGGTGCTTTCTAGCTCCGATTGTAGGGTTTTCCTTTGGGTTTCCCACTCCCCCTGAGACGTTTCCTGAGTGGAAGTTAGCCGACCAACTTCAGCCTCCAAGGCAGCCAGCTGAGAGCACATAGCTCTCATCTTTGAGGGAAAAAAAAACATGATGCAAGTTAACGGTCATCTTAAAATGAAATTAAAAGAAAGGAAGAGAGAGAATAAAGAGAGGATGTGGAACGATTCAATTAAAGTTTTTGTAAGTGTCGTTTCACATGTACCTGGAAAGCCAGTGAACCATTTTCTTCTGTCAGTTCATCCACTTTGCGTTCCATATGAGAGGTGTTCATTTTTAAATCTTTATTTTCTTTTAAAATGTCTTTTAGTCGCATCTGTAATCTGTAAAAAATATATCATGGTACTGTTTGAATACCAAATAACAAAAAATACATATTTTAAAATAATAGAAGACCATAGATGATTTACATGCTGTTTTTGGACTGAAGCTCCTCAATCTGTTCCCTGGTTACCTTCTCTCGTTCACCAAGCTCTTCTTTTAGCTTTTCCAGGCGATGTTGCAAATGGTTGATGAAAGACTCTACAGTTGTTGAAATATTTCAGTTAATTTTAAACCTAATATTTTAAGTCATCTGAATTACATCGAGAAAATACATTTAAAAGGTTAAATATTCATTTAAAGAGTCGTTTTCTAAGTCAATGCCAACAATTGATACCTCTTTGCTGGATCACCGCAAGGTTGCCGTTGAGCTCCTTTTCTAGCGAATCTCTCAAGTCCCGTTCCTTAACCATCTCGCGTTTTATTTTCCGCAGCTGAAATTTGGGTGTATTCATAATGTCTTGAAGTGGAGACTTGCTGTAGGGGAAAAAAAAAAGAAAAGTAAAATCATTGTTAATGTGGAATAGGCAAATTCTTCATAAACTCCTGATAAAGTCACTGAAAACACTTGTTAAAAGCTCTGAATCCCTACTTCTTGAGTTATATTGATATACACATCTCAAATTTAAACTTACAAAAGACTCATTCATAAACCTTTATACATATAAAAGAAAACATTTACAGTGATGCATCCTAAAGTAGGTCACCTGGTAGAGGAAGAGGCCACCGTATGCATGTCCACAAAAGTGATTTTTCGTGCGCGATGGAACACAGGAGAGTCATTTGAGAGTGGCGAGAGGCTTGACACGCTGGAGAACGATGCAGTATCAGCTTCATCATAAATGGCATTGTCAGGATGCAAACCTGAAAAGGGAGATTCAGTGTCAGAGTAGAAGCAAACGGTAACAAATGCTTGAACACAGACAGCTTTGTCTGTACTTACTCCTCCGTCTCAAGTCAGCATCAAGCTGGCTATTAAGATACACATGACCGTCACCCTCCATTATAAATGAACTGGTCAGTCTCGCAATCTCTTGCTGCCAAACAAAGCAAACACAACAAGAATATCAATTAATGCGAAAAAATATTGCGAAAAATTATTTATTAAAGGTCCAGTTACTCACCTCAACTTCACAGTCTAAAATGTTCAGACAACATCTGTCATTCATCATGTCATGATACACCAATAATAAAAGCACCTGTATAAAGAAAACAACACTTTTTAAATACTCCTGCCGTTTAAGGAAAGTGAACTTTGCCCAACCAGACACAATTAATGTTACCTTTGCAATTTCAAGAGTCAGATTCTTTCCATCTCTTATTTTCTCCCAGGAAACTGATGTTCCACCTGATTGGCTAAATCTGCACTCCCCTATGATGTCAGAGATGCATCAAGTTAGATAACACTTTAAAATGTGTTCTTGTCATTATACAGCATTTGTAGAATGCAGGATGAATAACAAGGATGATACAAAAAACACAAAGAACAAAAGTACAAAGTTACCTAGTTCATTTAAGTGTCAGCCAACATGGATAACCAAAAGTGAATGTGCACAAAACTGAGGGTTTATGGATTATTATTAATATTACATTTTTATTTTTACAAATGTATTACACCTTTAAATAAATGTAATTTAATATTATTAAAGTAAGTATTTATCACACACATATATAAACATGAGTTATTGTTAATCATCGATAATAAAAAAAAATGACACGTTATTTAGTCACGCATGACTTACTTTCTACAAACTCTGAAATAAGTTTGAACCGCTCCTCTGCAGAAATATATCTGTCAGAGCTTTGTGTCTTTTTGCTGGAGGGGAAAAAAACATCAGTTACACTTTTTCTAAAGAGCAGACCAGTAAATGAATAAGTTTCATACTTACATCCGGTCAACTATTTGGAGTAAGATTGACCCATTTTGAAAATCACCAATGTTTACGTCTCTGTCTTTAAGTTTCAAACCATTGACCTGTGAATACAATGAGTCAAGAATCCGATCTGATAACAAAATTCTTGTCATATTGGTAATGGTGGTAAAAACAATTACCCAGCTAAGCAGAGCCTTCACTCCGTGGTTCGATGCCATCGTTGGCTGATGCCCGTTTTCAAATCTGTCGTCAAGAAAAACGATTTTAGTGATGCAATAACAATTATATTAATATATTTTATTTTAAGGCGCCTTTGTGGTCACGTAAACTCTCCGTACGTATACATTTAATCAAATAAACATTGAAACATTATGACAAAAACGTAGTAGCAATGACATCTTGTTTATGTTTACTGTAAAGCATAGCTATTAGCTAACTAGCTAGCATTACAATAATTCTCTTTATCACAGTTATCTTGAATATTTAGCCATAAAGTAAAATGTTTTTTGGTCAAACCAACACAACGATAGACTTAAATGTTATAGTTAAAACTCACCATACGCAACGTTTGAGCTTCTTCGAGGATGTTTGTCTTCTACAGTCACTAGACTTGAGCAGCGAAACAAACAGTCGCGATATGAAAATTTAAAACGTGAGACGTAAAGATAAACGGACCAATCAGATTTGAAGTATTGTGACGTGTCGAGCAAGGACACATATGATTGGCGGAACAACTGCAGGTCACATGACGTTGCTCCACCAATGTAGTGCTGCGAGGCGGAGCTACACTGTCGAACGCTTGCATTGTTTTTAAATATAAACATTAGATTAAAAGATTTATCTTAACATATTTTTTCTTTGCATTAATTTAATCCATCAAAAAAAGATACTTTTGTAATTTACAATATTATTAAATTATGTATTTAAATAAACTTGATTTATTTGTATTCAAGTAAAATGTGTTTTCATATAATGTGCACAATGTAAAAAATGTACCATATTAAAAAGGTTATTTGTTTCTATCCACAAAAAAAGATTACATGTAAAACCTGTGCGTCACCTAGATACGAGTTTGTTGTTACCTCTAAAGGTGATATCTTTAAATATTCAAAGGCTCCATCGTCTGACGCATTAGTATTGGTGAGTTAAAAACGAACTTTGGTAGAAGCTACATTAACTTAGTAAACTACTCATCGTGTAATTCTGTGCTGTGGTTTAATTCAATTGATGTTTAATTTGTTCAAAGATAATTATTGTTCATGTCTTGTTGATTTTCTAGTATCTATCAACATGAACGCACCTCCAGTGGATTTATCTTTTAAAAACATCCAAAGATTGACAGGTACTTATCAACAACCCACATGATATTTTATAAATGAATAACTGTTTACTTAAAATTAAACAAAAGATCAATTTTATAGATTTAATACATTTACATAAATATTTCACTGACTGACATCAAGTTGTTTTTTAGACTCTTGGTCAGAGGAGCCCAGCAAAGTCCCATCAAGCTTGAAGAAAAATTCCCAGAGAAAGTACCTCAGTTGTTCTCTGCGTCTCAATAACAACAACATCGGTGATCTTCATGGCCTCCAACAGACCATTGACCATTTTCTTGCCGAGCCGTTGAAGCTTGCGTGGCTGGACCTTTCATTTAATAAGATCCGAACCATCCACAGAGTGAGTTTTATACATTTTAAAGTACTAAACAATTGCATATAAGTAAACGCATTGAATCTTCCTTGTCAAAATTGTGATCCAGGTTTTGTGTGAGATGTCCGAACTGCGGGTGTTAAATCTTCATGGCAACGATATCTTTGTGCTGTCAGAAGTGGACAGACTTGGAGTGCTGCCACATCTACACACCATCACTCTTCATGGAAATGCTATTGAGGGAGACAAGTGGTATCGGTGAGTAGTAAGAAGAAAAAAAAACAGAGCGAGGACACCTACGAAGAAAACCACATGGCCAAATAATTGTATGTTTAAAAAAAAACATTGTTTCAATGGTTTTGCATTGAGTTAGTTCAAGGTTATAGTTATTATTTATTATTTAGTTATTATTAAATATATCAATGTATGTCTAAACAGAGTAAGGTGAAAACAACTGGAGTAGAAATACAGCAGCCATTTCTTCACACAGGAGGAAAAATCTTTTGAATGATTTCCTTTTTTGTGGCCCTCAGGAGTCATGTGATTTCAGCTCTCCCGCACATTAAGAAGATGGACTTCAGCACTGTGACGCCTGACGAGCGAAATATGGCAAACATCTGGTATCAAAGGCGAAGGATCAGGAAAACCTCCCAGTGACTGAACTATGTTTTAAATAAACAAAGCAATTGTTTAAAGTTTTTAATGTTTAACTGAACCAAAAACCAACCAAAAAAACATTGTAAAACATTTTTGGTACTAGCCTAAGATATAACAAACATATTTCAGGTAGCATTACATATTGAACAAATTAATAAAAACAAAAAAGAAATAAAGAACCCATTGCGATTAAGCTTAAACAAAAAAAATAATCAAAGCGTGACAGATTATCCCTTTAGACGCTCGAGAGCAGCTCAGAGGTTTCAACGAGCATATACGGCTTCACATAAACAAAAATAAATTATCACAATAAGTTCGTGAATCACTTGATCAGTGTTGGTACATGGATTCATATACACTCTCACGCGCTGCTGTGGTTAATCTTCTGATTAGTATGAATCAAATCACAACCTGCAGCACAAAAGCTTCAGTTTAAAAGCGAAAACAATCCGGGCCTTAAAAGTGTCGACGCATAAAAAGGGTTGATCGCCACAAATCAGTAGATCCCGACACGCCACGAGAAAAAGGACCTTTTACAATCCGTCTTCTGTTCATTTTTCGATCGGAAGAATTCTGTACAATGAAGGCAACAATCCCAGATGCCATCTCACTGTTCAAACGAGTCATAAAAAGAAAATCAGGAAGATTTCTCAAGATTGTGTGGATGAAAGCTCGGCTATTACTGGGACTTTCACACACAGAAACATATTGGACTCCATCTCACTGAGCCGATGTGTTAGAAGTGTCCCGGCATCGATGCTAAATGTGAGGCATGCGGGTTAATTAGAGAATCTGTTATGGTTCTAAACACAAGCAGATGATAATCCACGGCAGAAAATTGTATAGTTTCACTCTATGCACTCGATTACGATCGTCTCCAGCAGCCAGAGGAAAAGCAAGAATAACAATTTTTTTTTTTTTTTCTTCGAATTAGCCACTGTGGGATGGCAAATTTATTCCAATCACTCCTCGTCCTTGGTAACAGTACAGTCTGCGTCAAACAACAAAATATTACTGGGAGGTTAATGCCCCAAAACTTTGCTGCCTACAACCATTTTTATTATCCTGTCTTCCTACTGCAGAGCGAAGAAAGAACAATATTACTGCACCCTCAAGTCGGTATATTAGGCATGATAAGTATTTATCAAAAAGCACTATAATAAGAGCCATGATGGTGGGGCGGGGGGGTTTAAATGTGCGCTCGCTCCCTCAACCTCCCACTGAGCCCACATTGACATCAGTTAGTTAAACAGTCAAGAGTGTGTTTGTGGTTTCAACCCTACATCGTCTTCGTCTCTGGCGTGAAGCGTCAATAGACCAGAAACCGGGATGATTTAGTAAAGGCTGGGCGGGGGGGGGGGCCTTGGGGGCAGGCATGACGAAGAGACCGCAGGATGGGAGAAACTAGATATGTAGGTCAGAGTCGCAGGATCAAGGAATGGCAAACTGGACCACCAGATCTTCTTTTGCGTCCACTTTGATTTGAGAGATTGCACTGTATGCATATGCGGCTATCTTGGAGATCTGGAAAGATGAAGAAAAAAAAAAGTCAACAGTCTGTGTAAGGATGGCATAACAGCTCATCAAAAACCCACTATTATTAATTTCCACTCTCAAATTTTGTTTGTTGACCATCAAAGGAAGTGTGGATGACAGAGAATCTGGTGATACATTTAGCATCACAAAACAGGAGCAAAGATACGGTATCTTGTGCCATGTCATTGCCAGGATCTCACTTCGCATAGCTTTTCTCTTAACTGCGTGGATTTAACAACTGTAATCACATTTTTTTTATTGAAAAATAAACCATAAAAATAAAAAAGATTAGAAAGCCAAAAAAACAAAAAGGGTTGTTTTTTTTTTTTACAGATATTTCTTTTTAAGAAATATTTCTTTTTTATATTTGTGTATCAATATTTCCTCACACAACTATTATTCATACGTTTTGAATCTTTATGTCTTAGGTCCTAATTTGATGAGCATTCGCAGCACTATATTATCATTTATTCATTAAAAAAAATTATGAATTAAATACCAAAAATCAAGACAAAACATCTTGTTAAACATCATGGTATCACCGGTCCTAAAATAAACATACAATAAATACAGTAAAACTTGAATTCTCGATACATGAACCCTATTTAATGAATAAAGTATAAATATAAAGACAAAAATCTTTAATAAAAATATTTGATTCATTTCTCTTGATGATGCGTTTAATGACTCTTCATAAATTTCTTTATGTCCCTCAATGAAACTGATTGAAAATCCTTTTCCTTGTAATATTTGGGAGAGAGATTTCTGTCTAATATTCTTTTCATTTTACAATTTAGTTTAAAACATCAGCTTCACATTTTGGTAGAGGTTGTATCAATTTAAAGCCTTGTTTCATGTTCTTAAAGAACTGCTGGCCAAGTCATACAAAGATCAAGCAAGGTCCTTGCCAAAATCTACAACATGCTGACCCCCCCTTTTTAGTGTTGGTCTCAGGCTGGTATCCTGCCAAGGACTGGCCAGAGTTGACTGTCATGGATAAGGCATATGAACGCATGAAAGAATTTAGGGAGTAGAATAAACATTTTTAACCCATGACATGTTTTATGAAGACTAATATCCACTTAGATTTGTGGTTATTTTCCTTCAGGCACAAAAGCATACGTTTCTCACAAGACATCTATTTTTAGACTTGGGCTTGTTGCCTGCGCCAGTGAATACCACACATGCGTGATTGTGCAAGACCCCCGGACACTCGCCTGTAGCCAAAAGTATATCCGACAAGGAAATTTAAGTGGGAGTGTGTGATCACCTGTTGAACATCCGAGTATGGCACCAGGTCACTCGCAAGCACTTGGTGCGGCTGGCTGGTGAGTGAGGGGAGAGCCGGCGCCTTCCTCTGTGGTAGACTGTTGCTCAAAACGGCAAGTTTTGTACTGCAACGAAACATCAATGTGTGATACTGACTTTCTGCCTCTATGCGTCTTTAAACCTTTTGTTTATTTTTTAATGGAGCACAATTTTCTCATAAAACGTTTTGACCTACTTGGGGATTGAGAAACCCATTCTTAAACGTAATT
Source organism: Callionymus lyra (assembly GCF_982586985.1). NCBI lineage: Eukaryota > Metazoa > Chordata > Actinopteri > Syngnathiformes > Callionymidae > Callionymus > Callionymus lyra. Next base: position 16,403,689 of record NC_141824.1, on the reverse strand, counting down.
TGAATCATATACAAACCTGTACTGACGAGCTTTGTCCATGTATTCGTGCTGCTCTATCATGACGGAATCGGCAGCTGAGACATCAATAATGTTCCTAGACGTCGAGAAAGACAATTGAAGTAGCTTCAAAGTGAGAAATACCACATCTATAGAGGACTCATTTCTTACTGTGCAGTCTTTGTGAGGATAGACGTGAGGAGGGCCTGCTCATCTGTCCGCGCAGAGGGAACTGTGGCTGTGGTCCAGTCTGTCCCATTTGGAGGTTTGCTAATTGGATTTGGATGTGGGATCAGCGGTTTACGTTCAGGATCCTTGAGAAAATGAGCAAATAAAACTTCAATTTTTACACATAAGCACAAACTAAATATGTCAACAGAGTTTGGTAAAGTTATCTGAGCAACTACGAGCAACTGGCTCCCTCCAGTGGATGAAACGACACAAGAAGAAATAACTTATATCTATCTAATCAAAACTCATCATTTACACAAGGTGTTTGTCAATACTGTTGGCTGAATTGCTTTTATTGACCTGATTATTATCATTGACTCAATACATTGATAAAGAAATAGCTTTAACTCTTCTTACGCCACACATTTTCATCCTTTACTACTACTTTTTTTTAATTTTAATCGTCACTGTTCCTCTTACACACTGCCTGGTACCACTTTCAGCCATGAAGAAAATATTGGTTTCATTTCAAACATTTTCCTTTTTGCCAAAACAAACTCTTTACGAAGTTGCTAAATGAAGTTGAAGTAGAACAGGGAGTTGCATCTGCTGTTTGTTAGTATGAGATTATGATTGTAAATCAGTAAATGTTATTATAACAAATACATTTTACCAGATATTTTGAGATGAGATCATGTATTACCGTTTTTTAAGAACTTATAATATTGTATTCAATACATTTTAAGTCCAATGAATGCCTTGTTTTTAGGTTCATTCACTTCTATGATATAATTTGTAAAATGTATTATAAGGATCCTCTAATTTTTTGGCACAACAGTGCAAGTCCAAGTGAGCAGTTGAACAATTGTTATAGACAGTTACAGTGTCACCACCTGAATATTAAACTATACAAGTATTCTTGTGATGCAGCAGGTGTTGAATGGATTAGGGATTAGAAAGGGAATATTATAATAAAAAGGGGTTGAAAGTCCAACATGTGTTTAGATTCAATAGGAAGATGGTTAACTAGAGATGATCTCTGACGCTAAATATTCGAGAAAAAGTTGTCAAATGAAGGAGAGAAAGAAGAAGAGAAGTGAGGAAACAGTTTCCGCAAAGTTGAGTCTTATGACTTACAACACTTATACAAATATACTTCACATGATCACCATTGTGTAAGAATATTTAAATTGATTTTCAAAGAAATAAAATGCTCGTTAGAACTCTTCGTATGTTTGTTTACTTTTTCCTGCAGACCTTTGTGTGTTACATGAGTGAACAGCTGAGAGAGGCCTTAGCGAGATGCTAACACGGACAAGCTAAAGCTGGGTTTAACATCTTAAATAACATCGATAAAAACAACTTTTTAACATCTAATGGTTTGTTCTATAAGGTCAACATCTTATAAACTGACACAGAAGTATCGGTATCCCATAATAACCGAGTTATTGTGCAGTTTAGCGTGCTAACAGGAACCCACCTCCTCTGGCGTGTCGTTCTCGCCGCTGTAGCAACAACCCATGTCAGCGACAAATCTCCAGCTTCCCCGGAGACCCTCAGACTGAAGCGGGGCTTGAGTTCTCTAGCAAACATAAAACGAAGTTAAAGACTTGTTTTATTCCATCTCCATCTGGAGGCTTTGAAGAAGCTGCTGCACCGACGAGCTATCACATGACAGCGTCACAACACGGCTGCTACTTCCGGTTTTTCAAAGGCAACCCTGTGACGTTTTTTTTCCCGAGTTTCCACAAATGAATATATTGGATTAAAAAATGGTTTCTTCGGATAAAATAAAGGAAATGCATTTTAAAAGTATTAATTTTAATTGAAGATTAATTGAAATGTACACTAAATGTTAATTCCGTCAAAGTGAAAAGGACGATATTAAACAATTTGAATTTTGGCCCAAAAACGAAAACCCTAAAAGCATACTGGGAGGATTTATTAAGTTTTTATTTATTTATTAATATAGGAATATAGTTGTGTTATCAACACCGAGACAAAAATAATGAGCATTTAATTCATCTTCATCCCCCTCTGAAAATATTACATTTACTTAAAAAAACAAAAAAACAATAATAATGATACTATTTGTGAATTAAATAAGTATGATGGCATTAAATTGATTAAAAGTTTAAAAAAAAGAAGATAAATATTGATGTGATTTACTTGGGAATTTTACAGGAACCTGAAGTTTTTAGTTGCTTTGCGGTTTGTTTAGTTTTTGTTGTAAGAGGACTTTTTTGAGAACGTGTCTTTTATCTTTCATTTGGTACTTTATTTTGAAAAAAAATTGCAACTAAACAAAAGGTCCTAGCTATTTAAAAAGATCTGTTTAATGAATTACAAGTGGTTGAATTGCACAAGTCAGTTTATAGGCCTTGATGATGTCTTAAGGTAAGGTAAGGTAAAACTTTATTGATCCCTCAGGAGGTCTCCTTCGGGAAATTGTTTTTTCCAGTAGCCAGCAATTTTTCATAAACAATAAAAAATAATACATAAAAAATAAAATAAGAAAAGAACAAAAGAGGAAGAACAAGATGACACAATCTAAGTATAAAGATAAAAACAAAGAACATAGGTCAAAGAAAAACAACAAAGACAAAGGATACAAAGACTAACATGGAACAGAACATCCAGATACTCTCACTCCACTCCTGCCCCCGAACTCAGAATTGTACAACTTAATAGCCCGAGGGATGAATGAGTCCCTGAGTCTATTTGTTTTGCACCTGGGTAGGAGCATTCGTGCTCTCATTCTGCTTCTCTGCTCACTGATGAATGTCTTGTTGACGTGTTTTGCGTAGATAAAAAACTTAAGCTTGACATATCCATGTTTATCTTTGAGCTGGCTCAAAATATGAAGCTCTTATCTTATCTTATAAAAGAGTTATAATTAACAGGAAAAATATTCAGTTTTCGTTTTTGTGTTGCAATTAAACTTCTGACCGCCAGATGGCAGCAGTCATTATATACTCCAGTGTGCAAGGAACAATAAAATCCTGGCCATGACTCAGAACGAGGGGATACAGTCGACTCTAGCAGCTTTTAAAGCTTATGTCTGAACATATTTTGCTTTCAAAACAAATAAAAGCAGTTACGACTTCGTCAAGAGTCATGTGGTCTGTAAATACTGCAACACCAGAGTCAAGTACTCGACAATACCACAAATATATACTTGTTTTTACAGTATCACAATATATATTGCAATATATCATATCGTTGCCCATGTATCGTGATACGTATCGGGTCACCAGATTCAAACCTCTAATAAATATAGTAAAGGATTAAAAAAGACATCAATGGCGTCTCTGAATGCAGGTATGCTGAACAAGTTTGCTTGTGATCTATTGGGCGATGTTTACGTCCTATAGTCTAATGTCTAACAAGTCCTCAAGAATCATCGTAAACATGATCAAACATTAAACAACATTCAAACATTCCTGTGTTGCTCACTGACGCACAAACGAAGCCCTTGCCTTTATACAAACCTCTCTGTCTCCTATTAAAACCCAAGGAGAAGGAGCGGCAGGTCTGAGCTTGTTAGAAGACAGGATGACAGACACACCGTCGTCCTCAGGGCGAGTGTGATGACAAAGCGCTGATGTTCTTTAGTAGCGGATCAGCAACGGTCCATTTGCAGCTGCGAGTGTCTTCAACAACAGTGTCTCTCTCTCTACATGCTGTCCCTTTAACTGAGAAAAATCTCTAAACTTAGGAAAATGTTGTCGGAACATGATCTGGAGCTTGTAATCCATGCGTTTGTTTCTTCTCGTCTGGACTATTGTAACAGTTTGTTTTCATGTCTTAACAAGAAGGAGCTGTCTCGCCTGCAGTTGATACAGAACTCTGCAGCGAGAATTCTAACCCGCTTAAGTAGAAGAACTCACATTTCTCCGATCCTTAAAACTCTTCACTGGCTTCCAGTTTCTTTCAGGATCAACTTTAAAATTCTGGTTCTTACTTTCAGAGCTATTCATGGTCAGGCTCCTCCTAACATCACTGATCGGATCCAGCCTTACACCCCAGCTCGGGCTCTTAGGTCTGTGGATCAGAATCTATTTATGGTTCCACGCACACGACTCAGGACTAGAGGAGAGAAATCTTTTCAGGCTGTTGCTCCTAAGCTTTGGAACAATCTTCCTCTCTCTTTGCGCTTGATGGATCTACTGACTCCTTCTCCTTCAAGAAACATCTTAATACGTTTCTATTTGTTCAGGCTTTTCCTTGATACCCTAGAACTCCTGTGTTGTTCTCAGTATTATCTTGATCTTTAAAGTGTATATACTTTTTTGAGTATTGTTTTGTTTGTTTAAGCGCTTTGTGACCCTGGTCTGGAAAAGCGCTATATAAATAAATATTACTTACTTACTTACTTACTTTAACAAAGCTGCCAAAGTGTGTTTGTCACAAGCTTTATCCCTCAGAACTTGAATGTTATCTGTCTAGAGAACAATTTAATCACGTTAAAATTGATGTGTATGTGTATGATCCCCGATTAAAGACAATACTTTCATCTCTTCAAACACATTCAAAATCCCCTTTAATCACATTTTTTAAACGTCATCTCTTGATTTTTTACTGTGACCTTATAAAGTTTGATTCATATTTAAAACTCAAGATTAATGTCAGTTCTGAAGTTTAACACACCACATTGTATTGCTAATATGTTCCATCTAAGACACCCAAACCTTTGCAGGAGCCAAGGACTGAAGTTCCTACCCAGTTTAATGTGACGCATCTGCTCTTTTTATTACAATGCATTAGAAATGTTGTTGATTAACATTAAACTGAATTTCAGTAGTAAAAAAAATTCATTTTAATAATAAATTAAATATGTTATCATGCCAGGATTAAAATAAAAATATATATGATAGGGCAGTATGTCTGAGGTTTAATATGGAGGTTCATTTGTTTATTTATTATTCAATCATAATGTCAAAAGAAAACTAGGAAATAATGCTATAGTTTAGCTAGTCAACAGTGCTAGCTGCAGATATTTATAATCCTGTAACACTAGATATATATGTATATTGTGAAGATTCAAATAAAACTGAATTCCAGTAGAAAAAATAACATTTTTACGATAGGAGATGAGAAAATTACATCAGGATTAAAATAAAATCAAATGATAGGGATGTATGTCTGAGGTGGATTTAGCACTTTGGGATGTGTGGGCAAATGTTAAATGCAATATAGATAAAATATATTATTATTATTATTATTATTATTATAGGTGGAAAATGGTAGATTTGTTTCTTTAATATTCAATTAAAGTTGTTTAAAAAAGTTACTTCAATCCAAAAAGATTTAAACACTTTAAATTTAATGATTATTGAAAATATGTTTTCATGTAAGCTACTTTTTTATTGATACCAGTTGTATTTTAATTAATTTCTTGTTTATTTAGGGAAGCATCTTTTTTTTTTAAAACTAAATAATAAAGTAAAATATCCTCCTCCTGTTTCTTTATGGATTTTTCAAATCGAAAGTGAAAAGTTTGTTGTTTTTTTAAATTTAAATTTACTTCCAATATTTTCCCCCCATTTTAATAATGAACTTGGCTGTGAGTGTTGAAGGCAGCAGCAGACAAACTTAATCTAAACTAAATCTAAAGTTATGATAAAGTGTGAGGCAACAGTCGAGGCTCCGGGGGTGAGTCGGAGGGTTATTAGGGAGGACGACGCCTGGAGTTCCTGTCCCTCTCTCCCCTCCGGTTCCTCCTCACCTTTGTCTACACCTCCAGACGCCCACAGTTCTTCTCACAGAACCAACGATGCTGGTCCTTCTTCTTCTTCTCCTGCTGGCTCAGCTCGGACCCTCCGCCGCCTCTGGCGTCCTGGCCTCGGTCCAGATCGGACCCCCGTCGCTGGGGTTCGGCTCCTCGGTCCGCTCGGTGTGCAAGAACATCCCCAGCACCCTGACTCTGTGCCACGGGATCGGCTACCGACAGATGCGTCTCCCGAACCTGCTGGGCCACGACTCTCTGCGGGAGGCCCAGCAGCAGTCGGCGGCGTGGATCCCGCTCCTGTCCAAGCTGTGCCACCGGGACACCAAGAAGTTCCTGTGCTCGCTGTTTGCGCCCGTGTGCCTGCAGGACTACAGTGGACCCGTGAGCCCGTGCAGGGGTCTGTGCGAGGCCGTGCGGGACGACTGCGTGCCGGTGATGAGCGCCTTCGGCTTCCCTTGGCCGGAAATGTTTAACTGCAGCCGGTTCCCGAGAGGAACCGAGCTCTGCATCCCCACCACCGGGGAGCAGCAAGTCCGGAATCCCGGGGAGGTCGCAGTGGACGAGGCCAAAGGTCAGTAGGAAGTGGGTCAGAATTGTACCTACATTTTTTTTTCTGAACCCTATTGTATCAATTTATTTTTTGTATTTTTTTTAATTATTTTTGTATTGCACACACTTGTATCTCTCTCTTTATACATATATTTATTTATCATCCGTTTTTAATAGATTAACTTATATTATTATTTATATATATATTTTTCTGAGGTTGGATATGGATTTCTTTCTTTCTTTCTTATTATATTAAAATTTGCTACAATAAATAAAAATGTATCTCTCACTTTATACATTTACTTATTTATCATCCGTTTTTAATAGATTCACTTTTATTTTTATTTTAGATTGAACTTTTGTTCTTTTTTCAGTTAGTACTAATCATTTTTCATTTCACTTTTTTCATTGACAATTTTATTAGTTTTTTTCCCTTCATTTTAAAGTGTACTTTTTTCCATTATGTGATTGTCTTCCTTTTACTTTTGAAAACAAAACAATCTGAAAACGGAGAACAAAATTATTATTGTTTATACCAGGATTCAAATAAAATAATGTCACAGGGATATATTTCTGAGGTTGGATATGGATTTCTTTCTTTCTTATTATATTAAAATTTGCTACAATAAATCAAAATGTTTCAATAAAAAGTATAGTTACTTCAACCACTTAAGAGTTCAAACAATTATTTTAATATATTAATATATATATATATATATATATATATTAAAACTACTTATTATTATTTAATATTTTTTGATTGAAGCGACATTTTTTAATTTTGTTTCATCTTGTTTTCCCACCATTTTTCCCCCCTTATTTTTCAAGTTTACTTTCCATTAGGTAGTTATGTGATTGTCTTACCTTAACTAAACAAAAAATACAGTAAATATTAATACAGTAGTTGTTTCTGAGGTGGCGTCAACTTTAAAAAAAAGGACCAACTAATATACGTTTAAGTTACACAATGTTATATAACTTTTTAAAAAATTATATTTACTTTTATCTTTTTGTGGGACAAAAAATACTCACAAAAATGACAAAAGTCTCTAAACAAAACCCCTATAGTCATACTATTCATGAATAATATAAGTTATAAAAAAAACAACATAAAATAGTTGTACTATATAGTTGTACGTGTAATACACGTGTGGACAGGTCTGGTCTAGTACTATTGGGTCACATTTAATCAGCTTATTTAAATTGAATTTGTTGTTCATCTTTATTTGGATTTTATTTGAGATGTTTTCACAAATATCGTCAGTGTCACTTTGGAATAATAATTCAATTTTTTACCTTTAAATGTTGTTTCCAAATTTTAATAAATGGAAATATTTTACTATCATTGTCACACTTGTGTGCAGGAAGAATCATTTGTGATGCCTGCAGTTTGGCGGCTGAGGGGGAAACTGACATCCAGGAGAACTTCTGCAGCAGCCCCTACGGTGAGTCCAGTGCAGGGGTCTCCAATGTAACCTTGTGACCCCGGATCCATTCTTCTGATGTCTTTGACTGAAGCTTGTGTCCGCTGCAGCGTTTAAGATGCGACTGAGCAGCGTGTCCACAGTCGGAGGAGACCGGCAGCTCGTCCCTCATCCCCGGAGCCGGATCCTGAGGTGGGCGGGCGGAGGGGCAGAAAGGGCCGCGGGGGTCGGAGGCGCCATGGCCCACAATGCTTTGTGGCTGCAAGAAGGTGGCACCTGCGTGTGTCCTGGATTGGACATTAAGGAAAACCACGATTTCCAAGAGAGCTCCCCGAGTGCCACGTACCTGTCCCTGGCTCAGGCCGAGGAGGGTCGGCTGGTGTTGTCCCGGCTGGTGAGGTGGACCAGAGGAGACAAGGAGCTGAAGAAGTTCATCAGAGCTTTGCTCAGGCAGCCGTGTCCACAACTGTAATTCTTTGTTCTACATTTTTGTGTTTTAACGGATGCGTATGAGAGAATGGTTGTATTTAGTTTTTTAAATGTTGAAACTTTTATTACATTGAAATGTTTTTTCAAATAATTTGATTATTTTTCAATAATTGAATTCAATAACTTATATATTTAAATGTTGGATTTTTTTCAGGTTTAAATTTGTAATTTAATCATTTATATATTATGTATATTAATTAACACAAAGAGGGTGATATTCTACTTCCAATAATTCAAAAATACATTTTCTAAATTTAATATTTTTTCATTCATACCCTTTAAAATTAAATTCAAATAATTTTCCACTTTTCTAACAACATTTGTATACTGAATTTAAAAGGCTATGCATTCAAAAGTATTGAATTTGGAAAGTGTATTTTTTAATTATTGGAATTAGAAAATAAAATTCTACGTGTAAACAAACAAACTTTTGTTTTGAAAAATATAATTTAATTTGTATCCAATCATTAAAAAAAACCGAAACACATTTAACCTTTCAATTGATAAATTATTAATCCAATGTTAATCAAATTAAAGCTTACAATAAGAAAATTGTTTAATTAAATTATATTAGATAAAAATCAATACTTTTAAAAAGTTTCAACGTTTTAAAAGTGAAATTCAACCATTCAATATTCGAATGGCACTGATATATTTCCATAAAAGGCTCAGACAAGGACTAATAATCATGAGAAACAATCATCCAAGAATATCTACGTCTCCGGACTCGCTGAGAGGTCATTCTCTATTCTCTTCACCCGCCAGTCATCTTCTTGATTAACGGCTCCTGATTGACTGTTTGAAAAAGGTGCTAAAAGGCACTCAGTCACAGAAAGACTCTTATAAAAGCATCACGATGCTGTGATTAGTTCATCGTTCCTCATTGTGTTCCCAAAGGATCCAAGTCGAGGTGACCCAAAAACATCCAAAACAATCTGAAACCATTTGAAGTTACACAAAAGTCAAATGATATTCACCAAGTTTCTTATCTTGTACTCATGAGAGGCTAAATATGCAACAATTAAATCGTTTTTCCAAAATTTCATTTGTCTTTTCTTCTCTAATTTAGATGTCTGCTAAATTTTATCCAGAATATTATTCATATAAACATGTTTGCATTTAATGAGAAACGACGGTTATTAATCATTAAACGTTTAGTAAACTCTCGTTTATTAAACTCTCGTTTATTAAACCCCTATTTACATAATGTTGAATTTATAATTATTTAGTGTTCAATTTATATTTATTTACTGTTAGATTATTTAGTATTATTTGTAATATATATTTAGTGTTAATTGCATATTTATCCATTGAATTTATATATTTTTGATGTTGAATTTGTATTTCTTCATAGTTCAATTTACATTTATTAAGTGTTAAATTTATATAAATTAATTGTTTTTCTATATTTTTAGTTTTAAATTTATATTTATTTATTGTTATTTACATTAATTTAGCTTTAAATTTACATTTAAGTTCAAGTAAAGTCAAATGATATTCACTAATTTTCTTATCTTGTACTCTGGAGAGGCTACATTTGCAAAAATCAAAATATTTTCCCAAAATGTATTTTGTCTCTGACTCTAATTTTTCTTTTACTTATTTAGAAGTTTTGTTAATTGAAACAACAAAAGTTATTTATTTTTATTTTATTTAAGTCCTTTTTATCCAGAATATAATTCATATACACATGTTTGCATTGAATAAAAATGTTTATTAAACAATAGATTTTTGCTTATAAAAACATGTCAGAACAGTCACCAAGCAGAATTTATTTCAACTCTGGTTGGCGTTGTACCGTAGGAAGGATCAATACATCAACCATCATTCAAAGACATGATGTTACTGAAATATAAAGTTGATATTTTGAATCGTTGTCAATCATCGTGCCCAATAGAAGATGATGACTTCAGTTGGATGCTTCAGGCCGACCTGTCTCTGTGATGGTCTATAAATATCGCTGATATTTGAAACCTGTTTTTGCCCATTAATTGAGATGTAAACCACACTAGAGCAACAAATCAATAATTTAAACGACAGATCACGTTCTGTCACAAACATCCACAGCTCAGTCTTCCAGCTTGTCCCTCCAACACTGCCATGTTCTTCTGAGCTGCTGAAGAACCTGCTATTCAACATAAAGGTACGTTCTAACACGGTCAACGTGTGTGTGTGTGTGTTTTCTGGTTCATTATAAACCGGTTACTTCTAAACCGCAGCGAATATAGTTTTCAACCATATAATCATTTTCTTAATTTCTATTTACATTATGTTTATTGTGTGCCTGGTCTAGAAAGGCACTTTACAAATAAACTTTACTTACTTACTTGCTTTTTTTTTAGAGAAGATAAATATATTTGAGACTTAATTTATATATTTACTTAAAAACATTCCTTGTTTTCTTACCTTAAAAATACCCTCTCTTAGTTATTTGAAATTATATCCGTGTTATTCAATTTTTAATTCACAGTTAGATTCACCAGTTGGCATTATTTAGTGTTGAAATTATATTAATTTAGTTTTGAATTAATATTTATTTACAGTTTTACATTTACAGTTAAATGTATATGTATTAGTGTCAAATTTATATTTATGTAGTGTAGAATTTATATGTATTTAGTGTTGAATTAATATGTATTTACTGTTGAGTTTACATTTATTAAATGTTAAGTAGGTATAAATTAAGTGTTAAATTTATGTATTTTTACTATTTAATTTACATTAGTTTCTGTTAGATTTATTTTGTATTACATTTGCATTTATTTAGTGTTGAATTTACACATATTAAATGTTACATTCGTGTCAATTTAGTGTTAATTTGATATCTATTTCAGGTTAGAGTTAATTAATATTTAATTTACATTTAATTAAAGTGTTGAAATTATATTTATTTATAGTTACATCTATATTTATTTAGCGTTTTCTTATTGTTGAATTAACATTTATTTAGTGTTGAATTTATATTTATTTAGTGTTGAATTAACATTTATTTAGTGTTGAATTAACGTTTATTTAGTGTTTAATTTTTATTTATTTAATTTTATGTGTAAAAAAGTGTTACATTAGCGCCTCCACCTTTTCACTTTAGCTCCCTTTAGTTTACTAGTTACTAGTCACTTATGATAATCATCAAATCATTGTGTTTCATTTGCATTGTGATGAGCCAATTATCGTTTTCTGTTTCAGATTCTTAGAGACTAGTCGAGCTAGCAAGTATACCGGTCAGTTTAAAATGTGCTAAACTAACAAAAAATAATGTGAAAAAATGCCTGCTTGAGACCTGGACTCCTGCAGAAGTTTGCCATCCGTCTTGGTAATAGCCAGAACATGTATGCATCATGGGGACAAATATAATTTAGGATTTCATACATGAAACTAAGAAACATTTGGGCAAACGCGAGAATTCATTTGGTTTACTAGAGGCTTAAATTCACACCTGAGCATCAATGATTGACGACTGTACCCGGGTTTGTTTTCATCCCAAGGGGCCAGGATGGTGTCACCGGCCATCGCTTTTGCTTTCCTCCCCCTCTTGCTGACCCTCCTGATCAGATACCGGTTCTACTTCGTCCTCCTGTACCGGGCCGTCTTTGTGAGGATCTGGAAGGACTGTGTGACGGGTCTCAGTCGAGAAGAACGTGCGTACGAGTATGTTCTGACCCACGCCACGCCGGGGGACCCCGACAGCGTTCTGGATTCTTTTGATAGTTGGTGCAGCAAGGTGGAGTTCATCAGTAACATCGGCCCTAAAAAAGGTCAGTCATGGAAATATATGGTAAAATGACTCTTTGGTATATTTGAATCTGTGTACTTTATAAAGTTCCAGAAACAATCTACATGTTTTTTTAATTCATTAAAAATGTCCTCTTTAAATATTTCTAATCGAACAATTTTTTTTGGATTCAACTTTGCTTGAAGATCAGCATCATCTGCATAACTGCTGACTCACCAAAATCGACCTCACTTCAATTCTCCCCTCACTCGTGAACAATATTTGTACTGGTTTAAGCTTTGTAGAATTTGAATTCTACAAATTTACTTTTTATGTATATTCCAATACTATTATTTCATATAAATAGATTTATTATATTTGTTTTTTATTGAAATACTGGATATATTTTACAGCAGAAAATACGTTTTAATGGTTAATTTAAGATTTACTTTAATTATTTACTTAATTTTGATAGAACATAAAACAATATATATATATAAAAAATAATTTGACGTTTTTTATTTATACAAATTTCAAAAAGAAAACTTTGAAAGACCCTTTCCCACAAAAAATGTTTCTTGAAAGTAAATGTAGTAATACTTATTTCCTTATTTATTTAATTTTGATTAGCTATTTAAACACAGAGATATATTTATAAATATTGTGGGTTTATTTTATACACATTTAAAAGAGAAAAATATGAGAGACTTCTACGACTAAAGATGTTTCTCGAGTGTAAATGTAGTAATAACTTACTTTAGTTAAGTTAATTGGACAAATAAATATAAACAGATGATGTGACTTTTTTAATACAAGTTATTGAAGGAAACATTTGGGGGACCTCTTCCCACAAAAGATATTTCTTGAGACTAAATGTAGTCACAAATTAAACACATTTATATACACGTGTTGATCATTTTTATTGTCGTTTGTGACTTTAAAAAAACACATTTAATAAAGAAATAATTTGTGAGAGCAAATATAGGAATACTTAATTAATTAATTAAATTTTGATTATTTCATTGAACATAAACTACATATTAATAAAAAAATCATCTGACCTTTTTCATATACAAATTATAAAAAAGTAAATATTTGTGAGAGTAAATGCAGTACTACTTAATTTATTTATTTAATTTTGATTATTTCATTGAACACAAAATATATGAAGATATATAACATAATCAGATTTTTTTTATTTATACAAATAAGTTAAAAACAAATAAGTAAAACATTCGTAAGACCTCTTCCCACAAAAGACGTTTCTTCAAGTAAATGTCATCACAAACAAACACATTTACACTGATTGAGTTGATCATTTTATTCTCGGTAGGTAAAGTTCTTGACCGGCTTCTGCTGGAGCAGAGTCCGATCACGGTGCTGGAGCTGGGGACTCACTGCGGCTACAGCACCGTGCGCATGGCTCGCTGTCTTCCTCTGGGCGGCAGGATCTACAGCATAGAAATGGACCAGAGGAACGCAGCCATCGCCGAGAAGATCATTCGCTTAGCGGGGTTCGACGATGACACGGTAAGAACCCCGATCTCTAGACTACGACTCTCTCTAATGGTGGCATTTCTTCAATGTAGGTGGAGCTGATTGTGAATCCATCTGACGAAGTCATCCCTCGACTACGCTCCGACTTTGGTCTGGAGAGGCTTGACTTTGTCTTTATGGACCACTGGAAGAAATGCTACCTTCCTGACCTACAGGTGACCAGAGCGTCTCTAACAATCCATGGTTAAAGATTAGTGATACATGTTTTTTTTAACAGATGCTGGAGGGATCAGGTCTTCTGGGAAAAGGATCAATCATTTTAGCAGACAATGTGCTTTTTCCCGGTGCCCCAAAATTCCTGCGGCACATCCGCAAGAGTGGCCTTTACGAGTGGAAGATTCACCGCGCCATGCTGGAATACAGCAAGGGCATCAGGGACGGGATGGCCGAGCTCATTTACCAGGGGACTCACTGAGTTGAAAATCAATTGTTGTATAAAAAAAAGAAAAAAAAGTGTTTGATTTATGATGTATCATTGAAAACACCTCAGGCAATATATAACAAAGTCAAACCAATTTATTTTTTATAAACATTTGTCGCCGCTGGTTATTTAAAACAAAGTATAAAAATAGTTTTCAGACACTTGAGCCGCTTCTACATTTAGAAGGAATTTGTTCAATATCATCTGAATTTCGACGACGTTTGTGCTTCATCTGCTTTTTTTCATTCTGGTTTTATGTTCAAACACGAGGACAGTTTGACCCTCGGAAGGAAGGAATAAAAGTCGTCATGTGATGATGACAAGAGCAGGAAAAAAAAAGTGTCAGTGTTTCATGTGTGCTGCTCTTCCCGTCCAAAGCTTTAAAACTGATAAGGATTTAAAAAAAAAGTATTTCATCACACTATCCCGGTCACACACTCAAAGAAAAAAAAAGAAAAAAAAGCAGTCACCATCGAGATTTTAAATCATCCACTGGGCTTGGTCTGGGTCTGCTCCCTCCATGTCCACCTGACAAATAGAAACAAACCCACATTTATACAAAAATAAATCAGACAGAATGAAGCTCGAGCCCTCCTTCGTGGTCATATAAAAGTGGGCACATGAGCCTTTAATTTATAAAATATATGTTACAAATTAGGAAACCTCGTTGATTTCGCCATCGTCTGGTGACTCGTTGTAGTCATTCATCTCATCTATGTCCTGCATGTCTTCCTCGTCTTCCGAGTCCTCCTCCGTGTCTTCTTCGTCCTCGTCGTCTTCTTCCTCTTCCTCCTCGTAACCCGGCTGTTAATCAGGGAAAACCCATCAGCAAAAAAAGTCAAATAAAACGACAAAATTGAATTTTTAGAAATGATCACAGCAAACGAATCACCTCAAAAATAGGTTTCCCGATGGGCATTAGATTGTTGTCTTTCTCAGCAATACTCTGTAACTGAAATCAAAAAGCAAGTCATGACCATCACTTAATACAATGTATACTTCAGTATTGTGATTAGATACATTTGATTTGACGATCCAATATGACACGTTGAATTTTGTGACCATTGAAACACTGTCACAAGGTCGATAATAGTTATATTGTTTTACAATTACTTTAACTTTCAAACTTCTCATCATTCTGTGGCTTGACGGTTAAATTTGTCTGCATGTACTGTATATTGTTGTGAAAGAGATGAAAATAATTCATTAATTTGATTCAAAAAATATTTGTACATACAAAAGATCGATATGCAATTAAAAACAAAAACAAATAAAAATATATTTAAAAAAAAAAGGGTTTGAATAAGGTAGGAAGAAGTTAAAATACTTTTTAATATCCTACCTCTTCTCAATTACTCTCTGGATTGTAGCAAATTGACGCATATTTCTACACAAATATCTATAAGAAATCCACAATATATAAGCACTCATAGCAACAGATTTCTTAACTGGTGTCATACACAACATAATATTATATAATATATTATGATAATATGATGTTATATATTGAGAGACAATAGAAAATAATTCTATGGCATCGTTTCTATAGCAAAATGATAAATTCTTCTTTTATTTCTTGTATATTTTAAATGCTTGTTTAGATTGTCAGGCATGTTTTGTTTTGTTTGTGTTTTTTATTTTTTTTATTTTGAGTTTTTTGTTTTAGTTTTTTTTTTTAATCTTTTCTGTTAATTATACAAGTATGTATCTTTACATCTTTTCATATTTTTTTTATGAATATACTGTATATGTTTGAGTGTGTGTGTGGATATATAAAAATACTTTTATTTTTACAGCTGCAAAAATGTTATTTCCCTTCTTCTGATGGACATTTTCTTCTTTCATATTTTTTATTCATTTGTCTGTGTATCATACAATTTACACTGTTGAACTGTACTGGTTGTTTTATGTAAAAAATCAAAAACAAATATCTTAAAAAGCTTTAAAAATAAGATTAATTCAAGCCAATTTTCCCAGAGTAGGCCAGCATTTTTCACAACACTTTGGTAACAATTTGGGACAAACCCGCGAAAAATACAGCTTGTTTTGGCACCGGAAGTAACGAGTGAGGAGTCGACTGCAGAAGTAACTAGGATAGTATATATGTCTTCGCCGACTTCTAAACAATGGCTTCTGATATTTCAAGGGAAAACTACACACTTTGCCTTTTAATCAACCTGCTAGTCAGATGAGGATTTAATCATCTTTAAAACCTGCAAAAATATTATAAAAGTTTGCAAAATGAAGGAGGAAACACTTGAATGAAATCCTGACGTGTTTAAAGAGTTCAAGGTCACGCCGTACAGAAGTGCATGTTTATAATACTGTACGATGATAGTTAACTTAATGTGACGATACTTTTATATACTTTTATGTAACATTATGAGATGCTTTCTGAGGGTTGTGTCAGCTCATTTTTAACAAGTGATAAAACTTTATTGTCTATTTTCCTTTACAGCATCAGTCGGGCGATACTATTGTCCAGAAGCAAGAGTCACAAAGAAATAAAAACATCAAAGTTAAATCGGTTAACAGTGCAGCTGCAGTGAATAGATCAAGTTCCATATAAACCAACAATTCCATTTATTCGTACATTTTATTAGCGTATCATTTTTAATTTATTTATGTATTTTATTTGTGTATTATTCATATTTATTTGTATATTTTAATAGTGTATTATTTGTTTTTATCTGTGTATTTTATCCGTGCATCATTTGTATTTATTTGTGTATTATTTATATTTATTTGTGTATTTTGTGGTTCATCACAAGCATGGTAGAGAAATATGTTTACATACATATGAACATGTTTATAGAAATATGTAAACAGTGAATATATTATATATAAATATAATGTATATATGAGAAAATTTTTTTCTCTTTTTTATACTTAAAGGGATCATCAGTTTAAATGTATACGTGTAAGGTTTTGTTATTTATTAGCACATTAATAAGTAAGTAAGTAAGTAATATATATTTATATAGCGCTTTTCGAGACCAGGGTCACAAAGCGCTTTAACAATCAAAACAATACTCAAAACAGTACATACTTCAAAGATCAAGACAACACCGAGAACAACACAGGAGTTCGAGTAATTCAAGGAAAAGCCTGCACAAATAGAAACGTCTTAAGATGTTTCTTAAAGGAGTCAGTAGATCCATCAAGCGCAAAGAGAGAGGAAGATTGTTCCAAAGCTTAGGAGCAACAGCCTGAAAAGATTTCTCTCCTCTGGTCCTGAGCCGTGTGCGTGGAACCATAAGTAGATTCTGATCCACAGACCTCAGAGCCCGAGCTGGGGTGTAAGGCTGGATCAGATCAGTGATGTAAGGAGGAGCCTGACCATGAATAGCTCTGAAAGTAAGAACCAGAATTTTAAAGTTGATCCTGAAAGAAACTGGAAGCCAGTGAAGAGTTTTATTTATTTTTAATGCCACAAACTTGACACTTTCTCTTTACCATTTTTATTTATAGTAATTGTTGGTTCTGTTGTTTATTTGCACATTCATAAGAAAACAAATGATCTATTTTGGAATGTAAAATGATTGATTGTTGGTGCTATTGTTTATTGAAGTTGCTTCAATAGCAAATCTATAAATATTATAGTTTTAGTCTGAATCACTACAGCTTTAAAGAAACTAAAGGTTTAAATGTAGAGTTTGTTTACCCAGGCCTGGTGCTGTTGTTCCTGTTGGTGCAGCTCGGTCTCGTCCACACAGGGACGGTCCAGGTTGAACCACAAGGACTCGGTGACCCGGGGGAACAGTGAGGGGAACAGGGTGGACATGGCTGTCAAGCAAACATTAGATCAGGAATGAACGGATGAATGAAACATTATACGGCATCACGTGATATGTTGTCGATCAAAAAGTTATCTTATCTTCTTATCTAAAATAGCATAACGTCGTCTATGCAAGAAAGCAATATACGAACCGTTAAGTCCGCCGAGACTGTTTTCACTTGGATTCAAAACAAGATGAGCGGAAGCTGTTAGTGTTCCGCTTATACTTCCGTGATAAACAAACGACATCGAAAAGGTTCCGCTTTATCAAACGATCAACGGCTAAACACACACACTATTTCTTAATAATAGAAATTTCTTATATAAATTTATATTATTAAGATTAAAATTAAAAAAAATAAAAAAATAAAAAAGACAATTTCTTATATACATTTCTTATATATATTTCTTATAATCTTCTATTCATATAGAAGATGAAAATTTTACAATTTATCTAAACAACAATGAAAATAATATTGATGTGCTGGTTTTTCCCAGAGCACATGAGAGTTATGTGCAATTTAAATAAAAGTGTAATTAACATCAGAATATTAATTATTTCAAGCATTGACTATTTATACATAGAGTTTGAGTTTTATATTATTTTTCCAGTAACTCAGCAATGTATTTTCTAAATGTAATATGTTTTTTATTCGTAGTGTTTTTAATTAATATTCGTATAGACATGAAATAATTCAATTATTCAATAAAAATAAAATCAACCTTTTAAAATAGAAATGATTGAATTCAATTTTTTGGGGGGGAAAAAGGGAAATGCTTTAAAAATGTCAATGCATTAATTTGAAATAAAATAAAGAAAATATTAAACAATATTTCAACAATTCAATATTCTGGTGGCACTGATGCTATTTACTTTCATATATGATTGTTTAATTGTTAATAGAATGTGAGCATATCTTCAGGTCACGGTGCCCTTTTTACGTGTGTGAGTGTGTCAGCATGTTATTATGTCTTTTTTCTTGTCTTATCTCAAGGTCTCTCTCTCAGACACACACGCACGTGCACGTGCACAGACACACACACATGCATGCACACACCCACCTCTGGGTAGTGGGCAGTCTTCAGAGACTTTGGACTCGGACCTATAATAATTGTGCTTTACATATACAAGGTTCATCGGACGGTCCTTTTTGTCAGGGTCAGCACCTGTGGAGTTGTTGCACTCGTGCTCTCTTCAGTGTTTTCTACCCCTCATCTGGCTAAAAATCTGTAAAACCAACTCTGGTAAGTCAATAAATCGGTTTTTAATTTTGCAAATTACATTAGTAAAAGTGTGTGTTAACCATGTTTTTTTTATTTATTATTATTTATGCTAGTTATGCCGATTATCTTTTTACATAGATTGAAACCATCTATGTTTTTAAATTCAGTAACCTTTTAAACTAATCTCAATTAAATCTTGTATATAGAAAAGTTTTTTTTTTTCAAAGAAATGTTCCAAAAACGTATTTATTTTGCATTTTTTCTGTATATTAAGGTCATCGTCAGCCCTGGATAACCATTTTATGTTGTTATTTGATATAATTACCATGTAATGATTAAAGGCTCAGTTTCTAGAATAGAATAGAATAGAAAAGCTTTATTCATCCCCAGAGGGGAAACACACTTTCACAACAGCGCAGTTTAAAAAAATAAAGTGCAAGGAAAAAGAAATAATAAAAGAGATAATACAAAATAAAATAAAAACGATCTTAAGAATATACAATTATTTACAAAAATTAGAAATTTAACACTATTAACAAAATAAAATAGAATAAAATAAAATAAAATAGAAATAAAAACGGGAAAACAAAAAAAAATCTTTAAATGCCATCTTATAGGCATCTTATAGGATCTTAAATGCCATCATGGCCCAGAGGTGATATAAAGTAATATATATATATATATTTTTTCTCTTTGCTGAAGCACAATGTGGATCCTGTCACTGATGCTGGTCACCCTCGCCAGCAGCGTTCTGTCTCTGGATATGTTAAACATGTGTATGAATGGGAAACACCAAAAAGTGGAGCCTGGACCTGAAGGGAAACTGTATTCCCAGGTAAGTAACCATTATATCTTGTGAACACTTATAAGCCATGGTCACAAGACAAAAAAGGTCCAAGGCTGGTGAACTCTTGTGAAGTATCTCAAGGTCGAGTCAACATTTGATAATGAAGTCAAAACCGAAAGGATCTTAAGGAGCATTAAGAGTAAAGATTGATGTTGGAAACTGAGCGTCTTGAGAATACAAATTAAATTTAAAATAAGAGTTAGGGTTCTTAGTTTTACTCGTGTAGTGAGGGACACCTGCGTTGAAGTTACTCCGGGAGTTTATTACTCTTTATTTCTTGTTGTTCTTGTTCTTATTTTATTTTGATTTCTTTTTATGTAAAATTGCTGTGAAAAATTGCTGTATTTTCTGTGGCTATTGGAAAAAACAATTTCCCGAAGGAGACCTCCTGAGGGATCAATAAAGCCCTTAACTTACCTTACTAACCACGTACGTAAAAAACGTACCTTAAGTGCGTAACCTATGCACTTCCGTAACACACACACATCATCATGAGGACACAAACATAGTCAAGAACTACCTGTAGTAAAATGCCTGACATAATACACATAATAAGTATATATATATCCATATATTACAGAAATGATGTGTATTTATTCTCTGTCTCAAGTGCGCCCCCTGGCGTGATAATGCCTGTTGTACAGCAAACACAAGCGCCGAGGCCCACGACGACCAGTCCTACTTGTATAATTTCAACTGGAATCACTGTGGAATAATGCCTCAAAAGTGCAAGCAGCACTTCATCCAGGACACCTGCTTTTACGAGTGCTCGCCTCACCTGGGACCTTGGATTGAAGAAGCAAGTAGAAGCACATCCTCTCAGAGTTTAATGTGTTTTTAATAAACTGTAACCATGAGTGATGTGTGCAGGCGGACGAGAGCTGGCGAAAGGAGCGAATCAAAGACGTGCCTCTGTGTAAAGAGGACTGCCATGAATGGTGGGAGGATTGTAAAGATGTGACCACCTGCAAGTCTAACTGGCATAAGGGATGGGACTGGGGCTCAGGTCTGTTTATTCTCACTTAATCTTTACATTTACACTGATCCTTCAGAAGATGAAACCACATTAGATATTGTTTTAAAGCAACAATTTATCTCTAAACAAAAGAGTAACATTTAATTTGACCTAATTATATTCTTATTGTTTTATAATAATAATCATTTTTTATTATGCTTATTACGTTTTGTACGACAACGCTTGGATGTGATTACCTCTGCCAAGGAGGTCATGTGTCTGTCTGCCTAGCAAAAATAAAACGAATCTCTAATAAGTTTTTAGAAAAAAAACCATGTATAAGTATGTAAGTAAGTCATTTATATTTGTAGAGTGCTTTTCCAGACCATGGTCACAAAGCGCTTAAACAATCAAAACAAAACTCAATACAATATATACTAAGGTCAAAATAATGCAGAGAAAAACACAGGAGTCTTATAAAATCAAGGAAAAGCCTGCACGAATAAAAATGTCTTGAGATGTTTCTTGAAGAAGTCAATAAATCACAAAACACTGTCATTCACAAAGAGAAATGTGCATATTGTTGAACGTTTCTTGTTTTCTTTCCTCTAAGAAAACAAACCCAACATTTCTCTACAAATAGTTGACAACAATAAATCACATGTTAAATTAATATTTAAATGGCTTGTGCGATGAAAATCACAAAGTAAACAAGAACAGAAATCAAAGCAAACAATACTTTAGTCAGTGCAAACGGCATGACTTATTCGTAATGAATAAATAAAAAAAACTAAGCCAAATAAACCAAATAGATCAAATCTAATGGCCATAAAACACATGCACTGCCATTTAATTTGAGCACTAAAGCAATACAAACCTAACAAGCGCAATGTTGCATCGTAAATCAAATATCATCAAGCTTTGTTTAATGGATTTATATCAAGAATACATAAAGGTTTCCACTTTCTTAAATCCCTTTTTTAGGCACAAAGATTCATCTTTCAATCACTCTTTTCATCTTCTTCTTCTTCTTCTTCTTCACAGGAGTCAATCAGTGCCCTTTTAACATGACGTGCAGAAAATGGACGGAGGTTTTCCCGACACCCAAGTCCATGTGTGAACAAATCTGGTCCAACTCCTACCTCTACACAGACGACTCTAGAACCTCAGGCCGCTGCATGCAGCTCTGGTTCAAAGGATCCAACCCCAACAAGAAGGTGGCGGAGTACTACATAAAAAACGGAGGGGGACATCTGAGCTTCAGCCTGGCGACGATGATCCTTCTGACAACTTCATCGTACATGATGGTCGTTTCCTCCTGAATACAATGCTCTCATCTGTGTATCCTGTTTGCCGTTCCACAAATAAAACACTAAACAAATCAGTTTATTCTTGTTTATTTCTCTTGTTTAATAAGAGGAGCTTTCGATAGACTGAAGGTGACCATCCTACCTTTGACACCAAATGAGTGTCCTGACCTGTAAAATATTCTCCTGTGGTCCTCTTAATTCTTCAACGTCTTGGTGATCGAGTAGTTTAGTCTATACATCTCAGTTGTGTTTATCTGAGCGAAGACCCTGAGAAGATTGTCTCAGACGAAAGAACACCATGTATGTTTTAAGCGTTGGTTAAAAGACGTCAACTGAAAACCCAGTCATGGAAACATCCAGGGTTTTAATATATCTTTATAGCATGTAATAAAAACTGTAATTGCTAGTTACCTCCAGTCATGGGCCACTTTATCTACACATAAACAAGATGAGTTAAGAAATGCAGCATGGCCTTCTTTAAAAGAATACGTTTCAGTCAAATTTAAGAAGATGATTAATTCTCTAAGCTCTAATATATATAGTATCACCAAAAATAGTTCTAGGAAGAAGTCCTGCCCTTTGACTGTATTTATGTGTCAAGATTATGTATAAACCAACAATTCCATTTATATATTTTGTATTTATTCGTACATTTTATTAGCGTATCATTTTTAATTTATTCATGTATTTTATTTGTGTATTATTCATATTTATTTGTATATTTTAATAGTGTATTATTTGTATTTATCTGTGTATTTTATCAGTGAATTATTTGTCTGTATTTGTGTATTATTTGTGTATTTTGTGGTTCATCACAAGCATAGTAGAGAAATATGTTTACATATATATGCACATGTTTATAGAAATATGTTAACAGTGAATATATTTTAATGTATATCCGTTTAACTCGCAAAACACTTGATGATTAATTTATTCGATCGCTGGTAACTGAATCTTAGGTTGATGATCGTCGCCTTAATTGTTTTTTTATTTTTTATCTTTGAATCATATCAGGTATCAGCTTGTGTCAACCAAATAGCATGGATCGCCAATAACTTTTGAATTACGTTGAATTTTGCCTGTATTATATATATGATAGAATATAATTTGGTAAATCTTGTGTGAATAAGAGTTACGTTGTTTTGCTATCTAATGATTCAGTGACATCTTGTGGTTTCTCGCGGTATTAAATTATACCTTAATCTTTTTTCTTAACGTTAACAATAATAACAAAATAGAGTACTGTATATCCAAAGGATCCTAACTTATAGAACTTGTTTGGTTTAGTTTTCTTAAGAATTTAATCAGAGAATCTAACTGTAAGAATAAAAAAACTAAATGACATTTCTACCTCAATTGTTTTGGTTTCGTAAGCTGGCAGACCTGAGAAACCACGTGACCAAAGTTCGAGTCTGACGTAACTGCTTCATATATTGAATTACAAGAATGTAATGATCGGTCCCTCATGTTTCGGTGAATATTTTTGGATGGATATACTGTATTTTTGTATTTATGTAAACTGTGTTATTCTTTGAAACTCGTGCATTTTGTGTATGGTCCTCTCTAACCTCTAAAAAAACCATTTTACAAATGAATACATACGTATTGTATCGCCAAAAACTTTTCTGGGCAAAGTCTGGCCCTTTGACTGTACAGTATTTATGTGACCGCAGTATGAGGTCAAGATCATGTATACACCAACAATTTATTTTTCATTTATTTTAATTATTTATTAGTAATCTCTAAATACAATATGGTTTTGGGTTTATCATATTGGTCCTCTACTTTTGTCATTTTTGTGAGGATTTATTGGGCCCTTCAAAAGAGACACATGTTGATCTTTTGAATTTGTTTACTTACTTACTTATATATATTATTTTCTATATAAAATACAATAAAAAACAATTTAAGCATATTTAGCTTGATTTTATTACTTGGTTTTATAGTTTTTACTCCAACTAAAATATTGTTTTCAAAATTATGTTTTTTAAATGACATTTTCAAAATGGATATTGATAATATTCTGGCGCATAACAGTGATTTATCCTTTAATGTAATCATAGTAGAACGAACTAAACAACAAGCCATTTGTTTTTTTGTGTAATTACGCGTTAAGAAAGCCAAATAAAGTTCCCATTTTAACAGGAATAGGAGTTTTTAATTTTATTTTTAATGTTTCCCGCTTTACACTTTATTTTGAAACGTCAGACCAGAAGTACAAAGTCTCCTCGTCCATCAAACGTGACGCGGGCTCCCGAGCTCCCTCTGGATCTACAGACTCGGATTTCCGCAGGACTGGGAAGCGACAGAGGAGGGCGGCGCGTCTTTCGGGGACCGAGGAAACGACAGCCACAGGGCAAACTCAACAACTTTCAAGAAGTCTTTTTGAAACATTACTTTTCAACTCTTTTGACAACAAAAAAAACGCGCGGCTCGATCTACTTTTTATTTTCCCAGCCGCGCTTTCCACTACTTTCACCCCGAGGATCCGCTTCTTCTCTCGGGTGGACTTTTCAGGAGGAGTCGGGAAGTTGAGCTGAAGTTGACGCCGGTTGGAAGGGCTGTGGCCATGGCCGGGGGAGGTGGTGGTGGTGCTGGTGGTGGAGGGGTTTCTCCACTGGGGCCCGCACCGCCGATGTGGTATCACCGGGACCTGAGTCGAGCGGCGGCCGAGGAGCTGCTCGCTCGAGCCGGGAGAGACGGCAGCTTCCTGGTGCGGGACAGCGAGAGCGTCAACGGAGCCTACGCTTTGTGTGTCCTGTGAGTATAAAGTCGATTAAAAAAAGTCACTTTTCTAACACAAATATCATCATTTCGATGCTTCAATCTTCCCAAACTTGTTGTTGTTGTTCACTCGTGTCAAACTTAATATGCTTGTGTTGACTGACTCCTGGAAGATGGGGTGAGTGGGAGGGAGGAAGACAAGACTGTCTGCCAAGAGACAAGAGTTTTGGGGTTGTCCCCCCTTTTTTTCTGACGTGTGTGATGTGGTCCTCTGGACGGGACACCCAGCTGTGGTCCTGGAACTAATGACTAGTGTGTTGAGGATATACAAGCATCCCAGCTCAGGCTGCTGCTCCTTCTAAGAGACTTAGTTAAGTGAGCCTCAAGTGGTCATTATCTTTCGGTCCATCCATCCTGGACATACAAGACCAGCTTAGATAGGATCGTTCTTTCTGAAAACTAGGGGTGTGTATCAGAAAGAGTACTGTGTATATACGATACTTATCGCGATAAAGAGGTAGTTATACGATACATATCACGATTCAGAGGTGACTGTATGATACACATCAGGATACAAAGGTGGCTATACAATATTTATCGCGATACAGAGGTGGCTATACGATACACATCAGGATACAAAGGTGGCTATACAATATTTATCGCGATACAGAGGTGGCTATACGATACACATCAGGATACAAAGGTGGCTATACAATATTTATCGCGATACAGAGGTGGCTATACGATACACATCAGGATATGAAGGTGGCTATACGATACATATCACAATTCAGAGGTGACTATATGATGCATATCACGATTCAGAGGTGGCTATACAATATTTATCACGATACAAAGGTGGCTATACGATACATATCGCATACAGATGTGGTTATTCGATACACATCATGATACAGAGGTGACTATACGATACACATCATGATACAGAGGTGGCTATACGATACACATCAGGATACAGAGGTGGCTATACAATACACATCATGATACAGAAGTGACTATACGATACACATCAGGATACAGAGGTGACTATACAATACACATCAGGATACAGAGGTGACTATACGATACACATCATGATACAGAGGTGACTATACAATAGACATCACGATACAAAGGTCGCGAGACGATACACATCGCAATAAAGAGGTGGCTATACAATACGTATTGCGATACAGATGTGGCTATACAGTACGTATTGCGATACAGAGGTGGCTATACAATACACATCACAATACAGAGCTGGCTATACGATACATATTGTGATAAAGAGTTGGCTATCCGATACACATCAAAATACAGATGTGGCTATACGATACACATCAGGATACAGTGGTGGTTATACGATGCACATCACAATACAGAGGTGGCTATACAATACGTACATCACGATACAGAGGCGGTTATACGATACGTATTGCAATACAGACGCATGCTGGACTCGACTGTATCCTCTCGCCCTAAGCAATCTCCGGCATCTCGCAGGATATTATTGTTCCTTCAGCTGTGGAGGAATTATTGACTGCTGCCGTCTAGCGGCTGAAAGTTTAATTCCTAAACAAGAATTGACAAAAAGTGTTAATATTTGAATGTAAATCGTTTTTTTTTTTCAAGTTTAATATTGCAGAATGGTACCGAAGCAAAGTCCTAATTGAAAACTGTTGGTTATCGAAACGGTATCGTCAAAAGTGGTGCAATGTATCGTTATATCTATATTTTTTCACACCTAGTAAAAAGATGCTTGATTTAAATAGTCTCAAGTTTTTTTTTCTAATATCTATTTTTTTTTTCCTATAAAAACCTGACTTGATTGTAGTTTAAAACATGGCTTGTATTCACTAGTCAACCAGTTCATTGTGAACTTGACCTCTGACTCATACAAGTCGACTGAGGCGAAGAGAACGACTGCAATATGTTCCAAGTTACTCACCCGCCGCCCTCGGCCTCATCACCGATGCAGCGATTGCTCGACAGGAAGTGAGAAGTACCATGCGACTCTGATATTGACTTGACCTACATCCCCCATCAGATGGTTTAGCCAACACAGACCTTGTTGTCAATGTGTCTCTGATTGTGCTGTGTGTAAACATTCGGTGGAGATGTGAGTGTAACTTATCCTTCATCCTCTCAATCTTCCTGTTGTGCGTATTAAGATCAAGAACATTTTATTCTCCTTTGTGTAAATTATTTATTTTTTAATCATTTTTCCAAGATGGCCGTGCTCTAGTTAAACAGCTTCTTTGATAGCAAGAAAAACATGGATATGGATTATTTAGACTTTATTTTTTCTCTATAGAAACATGAAGTAAAGCTCTTCTGATCTTGATTAACTTACAGTAATTTAAACTGTATTAGCATTATTAGCATCATTTGTTAAAATTAATTGAATCTAATTTATGAAGAACTAATCACCATTTAATGACTAGTCTCTAATGTCAGTAGGTCAATTTTTCCTTCCTCTCCTCTTTAATCCACTTCCTAATATTCCTAAATCCATCCTTATTTATGTCAGATTTTTATAGATCACATGTCACAATAGCATTTTCTACATGTGACAACAAACACTGGAAAGAACACATCACCTGAACAATACCGCTCACTTCCTTTTCCTCCACTTCTTTGTTCTAAATGATCTGTTGTTCCGGAATATTTTTTAAATAAGTATATATTTTAAGCTAATTTTCAACAGAAGATCCCTGATTTATAAGCGTAAATCTTGCGCATGCAAACAGACTAGGAGGTGGAGCTGAGAGACTGATAACTTCCACTTCAAACCATCTTAAAATATATTGACTGCGATTTTTCGGAACATTTTCTAATGTCGAGGCTTCAATATAAGATGGACGTTACAGACGAGCAGTATGGAGATATTTGGATGTTTTAATTGTGTATTTTTATACGAAGAAAAAGATGGAAACAAATGAGCTCTGGTTCTCTACATTAAAATGAACATACATTTTTGTCTATAACTATACAAAGGAACAGATTACTCTGAAAATACTCCCATGAAAATGACTGTATATTGAATTTTGGGTCAACTGAGATACTCCTAATTTAAGGAATATATACATTTGCTTTCATGTTATTAAAGTGGAGTTGATTCATAATTCAATGGTTTTTGCACTTTTATGGATGATGTAAGATCATCATTCCATTTCTCACTGTAATCATTTTGTAGATAATCATTTTGGACTGAGTGTAATATGTATCTTAAAATAGACACTTGTATACTCTTTATGTTCCTGCATCACATGACCCAGCTGATGGCGTGGAACCACCACATCCAGACATGATCACATGTGGGTACGTGTGGAGAAGCACATGCTAGACTGTCAAAAAGAAGGCGAGAACATACAAGTTTTAGTTGGTTTTTTTTAGGTGTTTATCTCACTTTTACTTCAAAAATAGATAGATGTTAAAACGTGTAATTACATCTGAATCCCAACAATCAAAGGTTGCAGAAGTAGAAACTGAGAATCTGATATGAAACTAACGTTTCTTTCTCATGTACTGAAAACAAGAGATCCAGTTTTTTTGCTACGTTTGCTTTAAATGGGTATATTATTATATTTTATTCAAACTAAACGAGTCTTCACAATCTTCTCTACATTCACTTTTCTGCGTTGTGTGGAAATCTCTACAATAGTGGTGTCATCGTAGGGCTTGAAACTAAATCACAACTTACTTTAGTGGGGAAGAAAAACGTTTAAACAAATTATATTCAATGTTTTTTACCTTTATTGCGGATGCAACAATCAATCTACAAGCAAATATTTACTGTTTTACCTTTGAAGCCAAAATTCACGATCAGTCGCTGCGCAAAAATAAACAAGTTGCCAAATTGTCTGTGTCAGGATGTATGAGTTTGTTTCCCATATCCTCAATCTATCATAGTTATTATTTTTTTTTAGCTTTCATCAAATTCCTTTCCTTTTAAAAACATGTGCAACAATCAGACATTTTCTACTACAAATGTCTAAATGTATATATAGTATTGACTGTGAAAATTTAAATTTTCTGGTCAATTTAACCAATTTTTTGTTGTTTTAAAACCCTTGATCGGTGACGAAACGGTCCAGAAAACCGTCAAGTTGTTTTACAATGAAACCTAAACTAAAACTTTCCGTATGTGTGCGAAGCGGCAGAAGATGTTTTTTTTGTGTATTTGGAGTGAAGGGCCATGTCATTGTTTTCTGCCGAGCTGACCTGTGATTTACACAGACGCACACTTCCTTTTCTGCCGGTCGTCTGATGCAGCAGCAGCTTGTTTAGGAAGCGTTTCCACTCTCCTTTTGTCTAAAATAAGACGAGGATCTTTGTGTCACAGTTACAAAAGACGTTTGTTCCCCTTGCTGAACGTTTTTAGGAACTGCTGTATAAGAATGACACCGAGTTTGTGCTGAGATAGTTGGTCCTCCGGAGGATTTATTGTACCCTTTATCAATACAGGATGTGAAGAAATTGTGAACATTTAATTTCTTGAGGATTATTCAGGAAGTTTTTCTGGTGTTGGTCGAGCGGTTGGCTCAGTTGAATTACAATAAGAGGATATTTTGTGCCACTTTTGTTCCTCCTGTTTGGTACTCTCTGTTAGTGCAGTTTATACTTGTTAAAAAATGATTTATGATACACTTATTCTCAGTCGGTTGTGCTCTTTCTTCGTGTGTAGTTTGACTAGCACTTAATCTAGATTTAGTTGTGGTTAAAAAAAATGAGATTAAAAACACGCTCCGGTGTCCTTCGTGTTTAATTTT
This sequence comes from Callionymus lyra, assembly GCF_982586985.1. NCBI lineage: Eukaryota > Metazoa > Chordata > Actinopteri > Syngnathiformes > Callionymidae > Callionymus > Callionymus lyra. Next base: position 16,374,028 of record NC_141824.1, on the reverse strand, counting down.
TCATCTGCCATCGCAAACCTTCCCTAAAGAAGTTTATTTTCTTAATCCGTTTGTTGTGTCCAAAACCATTTGAGATGTATGACCTTTTATAATTTAGGCTTCCTGTGTTCAATAGGAATAATATTGTTCCTGTTGTGGTGTTTTTAACTTGAAAGTCAATTGTAATAACTTGTAATACTTAAGAGGAAGCAATTTCAGGAAGTTTTTTTTTGTTTTCAAGCAGCAAACCATATCAATCTAAATTCTGAGATTTAAAAGATGTGATTTAATAATAATTAATAATTTTGTTTTGGTGCATTTAAAGTACGTTTTGTATCAAATATATACAACGTAATAAAGGAGCATTTGCACCTGAGTATTCAGATCGATTGTTATTATGAATATTACATACAGCTTTGAGGATTATTATGTAGCATGTACTTTATGTGTATTTGTTGTTGAAGGAGAATCAAAGGATACAAGTAATTAAGTTCATCCATGTAACATGATCCTTGTATGTTTGAGGTCTAGTTAGTTTGCATTACTTTGCATCATTTGTTTATATCGTTCTGTTTGATAGAAAACATTAAAACGAAGATGTAAGTTAGTCATTGATCTATTTTATATTTCCATTATCTTTGTTTGTGTTAAAGTCTAGTGAGAGCTTCAACCTTTGGTCAACCCAATACTTGTTAATGACAGCGACACACATTTCGGCCGCACACCAATGGCCTCCTGCCACAGTGTTTGCTTGTCAAATTAAGCATTACACGTCCAGGCCACTGAGCAGACATGAAAATCGTTGAGCTCCAGATTGTGACTCCGGGCATGGCCTCGTGGTCATTGATGCAAAAAATAAAAATGCAAATTCGAAGACTGACACAGAGTGGAAGATGAGTTTAAGTTATTTCAATGTTTAAGTTCAAGGTTGGAAGAATGTTTAGCAGAATCTAAAAATAGTTCATTGTTGTATTTAGTTGCACTAAACGTATCAAAAAATAGAGAAAATGAAGTTGATGTATTTTTAAACAGACGAGACTGGTTTTAGGAGCTGAACAAACGATTATTTGTTTTGTGTTGAATGATCAAAGAAACCGCTTGTTTACACCATATTATCTCCATAACAGAAGGTTAACTTGGGTGAGTTGTTATATCATCATCAGCAGTGATGTCATCTGATACCTCGCTTAAACTTTCATTGCAAGTGATTGAATATGGATTAGTGTTTTGTTTATATTACAATCGCAGTTAAATAAAGAATTAAGTCACCTTAGTTACTAAAAGAAATATTGTTGATTTATAAAAAAAACGTGTACCTTCTTTCAGTATTTTGAACAGTGTAACTGTTACTCTGTTCTTAGTTCTCACAAAATACATGTCCACTTAATTCATACTACACAAGTTCCATAATGCAATGCAACAGTTTAAAACGGTCTGAAATCTTGGAAAACAAGAGGTTAGTAGAGCTGACTCCATTATGATGCAATAATGGCTTCACTCCTCCCCCGGCCAGTTGTAATCACGCCCGCTTTGTTTATACAACGAGTCCCTTGGAGGTGGAGACTTTGTGGATCGATGACGCGTGGTGACAAACCTTGATGTGTGACCAATGACAATAGAGTGGGTTTGGTTAGAGCAAATAAGATTTTATCTGCAGAATTTTTTTTTGTTTTCAGTGGGCGGGGCTTAAGCAAATACTCTAATGTAAATATTTCAGTGAAAAGAGAGTTTTGTACAAACGGACAAATACTGATGAGTACAATAGAGGTCCAAGATCTATTTAAGACACACTTAAACCTACACATTAGTTGCCCTTTAAGTCGTATTTGCCTCATCTTTATGCAGCAATATGAACTTAAACATGCACTCTTAATAAATATGTTACAAGGATGTGATAAAAGGTTTTCTATCAAAAGTTACATCTTACTGTCTCCCTCAATTCAATGTAATGCTATTTAAAGTTTCAAATCAACACAGTTTACGATCCAAACAACGCTTTATAGGAGAAAAGAAAAAAACTGATTGAGCAACAGTGGCACAGAAAAACATTTTTTCATGGGCAGAAACTTCGAGCAGAACCAGACTCGGTGTCGGCTGTCTTTTGTTGTGACTAGCTGGGAGGGAGAAAGAGGGGGAAAAAGGAGATGAGAGACGGGGAAATGAACAAGTCCAGACAAAAGTCAGGAAAGTCATTTGAATAATGGACTCAAATAAAAAAGGAAAGTAGCAAAAATCAATCAAATCTTGGGAAAAAATTGGGAGGAATGTATACTTATTATTCTATCCTACATCTCTGTAGAAGCTATAACATCCATTTAGATGTGTGACTTATTCATCATTCAACGACTCCATGTAGTGAACACCCACTGCCAAAGACAGGCATTGTACGGCAGATATGATGGTACCAGTCGGTTAACAAGCTGCTGTGTTTAACTCTTTCTTTGCCACGTTTGTATCCATTCTATCGTACAAAGCAGCCTGACCTTTATATTTTTTCCTATAAACCATGCAAAACAGACTCGTATAAATAGTAAAATGTATTTTTTTGGGGGCATTTTTGTGTCAGTAAGTGTTGACGTTCTCCGTTAGAGAGAGTTCTACTGTATCGGGCTACTGTAAGACTAAAGCCTCGCTCCTGTGACGGACAGCAACAGGTTGAATCCCTACAACCTCTCGAAACCCCCTCATGCTCAGACATCAACACACAGACAGACATCAATAGAGGTCAGGAACATGTGTGTATGCGCACATATTGGAACAAAAATAGAACAAGGCCTGAAAAAATGTTTCCGCACAAAACCCCCACACACGGCGCTTTTAACCCTTTTTTTTTATTGTGTTTCTTTCCTCAGATTCCAGAAGCACGTCCACACCTACAGAATTCTCCCGGATGAAGAAGGTTTTCTGGCCGTGCAGGTACAGCAAAAGTTGCTGAGGTGTTTTGTGGCAGCTCTACTTGTGTCTGCCAGGGATGCTTTTGTTGGCTCCAGACCTTTTCACCGACACACACATGCAGACACAAATGCCAACAGCAGTCTCTTTGTGTCCAACAGCTGTGGAATCCCCACCGCCGCGACCACTTGCTACACAAGCAACACACACCTCACAATCACGTGCACACACACGCCAGCATGTGCAGCCACATCACAGCAAACTATAGACTGTTGGATGACTTTACTTTTTACGTTTTCCTGACAAATGTTTTTCTTTCCCATGTTTTTCTTTGAATTATATATGTTGCTTTGTCACTGTTGAATTCATGTAGATCTTCTTTCTTACCTCGCATAGACCTCTCAAGGCGTGCAGCCCAAGCGCTTTAAAACACTTCCAGAGCTGGTGTCATTATATCTGCAGCCCAGTCAGGGTTTGGTAACAACTCTGCTTTACACTGTGGACCGCGAGGAAACTGCTGTCAGCGATGACCGCGATTATTCTGGTATTTTTTAACCGCTTTTAAAACAAGTATAATTTATTAAATTGAGATTTATAGCGAACCTTTTTTTCCCCTCTCTCTGTGATGGATAGATGGAGAGGATGAGAAGCCCCCTCTCCCGCCTCGCTCCGCCTCTACCTCCACCCCCCCAGGACCCGAGACTCCTACTGAAAGGTACGCCGACGAAAACATCGACTACACTTTCCGTGGTCTGAAGGTTACAAGAGCGAAGTCCATTATGACGTAATAATGGCTTCGCTCCTCCTCCAGCCAGGCTGTAATCACGTCCCGCTTCGTTTATACAACGAGTTCCTTAGAGGTGGAGTCTTCTGGGGTTGATGACGCTCGGTGACAAACCTTGATGTTTGACCAATCACATCAGAGTGGGTGTGGTTATGGTAAACTAGATTTCATCTCCAGAGAAACCATGTTTTTTCGGTGGGTGGAGCTTAAGCACATTTTCTAATGTAAATATTTCAATGAAAAGAGAGTTTTGTACAAACCGACACATAGTAATGAGCACAATAGAGTTTTACATCTATTTAAGACACACTTGAAGTACATGTTGAGACCTTGTAATCCCTCCTCACACTCTTCATAAACATTTCGCAACCTTGTATTTTCCCACATTAACACAATTTAAACACTTTAAAAACTACATCACTTTTCACAACATTACATCCCCCCTATTTAATTATTATATACTGAACCAAAAATTCATTTATTTCTTTAAGTTCAGGTTAAGTTCAGGGTTAAACGTAGGCTAGTGAAGGTGTCATGGGACTCACTCTGGTTGGCCGAGTTTGAGGAAGTGGGCCTTTTTTGCGGGGTAAAGAGGGATTTGAAAGAGTTGTTGATGTTTAATAACTCGGGACAAAAACAGTGCTTCTGTTTTTTGGGGTTTTCCGTCTTCTACAGCAGCCAGTGCATCATTGAATTGCGTTGTCAGTGAGGAATGCCAAAATATGTAGTAAGTAAGTAAGTAATTGTTATTTATATGTTCAATAATGCATGACCGTATGCACAAATAAATTCTGTGAGACGGCAGAGGTCGAGTCGCTTGTGACCATTGTAATTCTGTACCTTTTTAAGCATTTGGAACATCCCTGAGTTTAATACGCTTTATGGGACAGCAGGTGACTCCAAGGTTGTTGTGCACCACAGAGAGTGACACATTTTTAATGTACAAGTTTAAATGTATTTGTGTGTTCTTTTTCGGATTATTTATTTCCTGAAAAGAGTTATTTAGATAACAGACAGTCGGGGGTGTCAAACTTAATCACACAATGGGGCCAAAAACTTTTCGCAGTCAAAGTTGTGGTCCAAACAAAATGTGTGTCAAGTATGTGGAAGCGTGAGTCTTATTGTTACATTGTCTTTTCATTCTTAGAGGTTCAATTTAGAATCAATATCATCAAAATCCCTCATCAAATCAAAAGTCCCTGTGAACATTAATGTATATATGTGGCAGGCCTGTGAATAAACATACTGCACATGGATTAAACTTGTATTGTCATTAAAATAAGTTTAAATTGGATTTTTTAATACTACATTTAAAAGTCGAACCTAGACGATGTTTTCTAGATTATAACGTTGAACCATAAATTAAGACACTTCCACAAACCGGAACGAAGGGGAAGACGATGTATGATTTTCTCATGGAGTCCAAGTCTTTTGTGCAGTCTCAAGTAGTTCTGGAAAGAAGGAGAGCTTTGTATTTTCACTCTAAACAAGGTTCGAGAGATGCTAAATTTATCCTCTGTGAATCAAAATGGGAAATGGTGCAACTTCAGCTTTTTTTTTTAGTACTGTGGTCGAATAGAGGAGGCATGAGTCTGAAGGCATCTCAGTCAGAATCATTGCTTGGAAATAACACGCACTTCCTAAGAAACGGATAATATTCATATGCAAGCGTGACACCCTCTTGAAGGAAGTTGCTTCATCCTCTCTCGGTATATGTCATTAGAAATATCTTCGTTGATAACGCTGCAGGAAACACTGATGCACACGCTTCACAACTAACACCCACTTCTGTTCCTAGTGCCACATCTGGGTTTAACCACCAAGGAACATCAAACAAACCTTAATGGAGGAAAACTGTGGTTTTCTATTTTTGAAAATGTTGATTTACTTATCCAGCAAAATCTTAAATGCAGCATTTATAAGTGCATTAAAATCACGTTAGAAACTCCTTTGCTGTCTAATTTCACTGTTGATTTACACGTACTTGTGACTCTTTAACTATAAAAGTGTTAAAAGCAGTTGAAGTAGAGCCTGTGAACCACAAAGTGGTGTAGGGCAGGATCTTAGAAGAACAGTTGAAAGAGCCTGAGGGTGACAGACCTTAGTCAGCTCTACGGTGGAGACGAAGTGTGTCTGAAATATCGTAGATTCTGTGTTTTCTTACACACTTACCTGGTAACCAAAGACTTAAAATAAAGTGTGTCATCATGCATACAAAAGTTTATTCAAATGTAGGTTGTCATTAGGGGTGTGTATTGGCAAGAATCTGGGACCATATGTTTAAAGTTACAGGGGCATAGATACGATATATTGTGATACAGTAGTAACAAGGATATATTTGTAGTATTGTCCGAGTACTTGACTCCGATGTTGCAGAATTTAGAGACCACGAGACTCTTGACAAAGTCGTAACTGCAACCAAAATATGTCCAAACATCAACTTTAAAAGCTGCTGGTGCTGGAGTTGACTGTATCCTCTGGTCCTCAGTATTCGCCGGTATCTATCAGGATTCTATTATTCCTTAAGCTGTGGATGGTGTACTGACTGCTGCCACCTAGCGGTCAGAAGCTTAACTGCAACCCAAAAATTAACAAACGGTGTGAATATATTAATTTGAAAACCTAATTATTTTATCTTATACACAATTTACTGTTATAACATTTTCTCAAGCAGATAATTTTCATGCTTCACATGTTAACTGTGAATAAAAATATTTTTTATTTTATACACACTTTATACACACAAGACAAACCATTAAATAACCATTTAGAAAATAAAATACAATTAAAAAGCCAATAAAATAAAATAATAATATAATAAAAATTAAATAACGATAAAGTACTGTTTAATAATTGACTTGTTATCAAAGGAAATAACATTGTGATATTTAAGTGTATTAGTATTTTCCTCCATGCCTCGTCCTCATGATTGAAGTGTTTTCTGTGTTTGACTCTGAACTCTGTACTTTAGCTGTCCGGCAGCGAACGGCCTCAGCACCATCTCTCACGAGTATCTAAAGGGCAGCTACGCTCTGGACCTGGAGGCGGTGAAGCAGGGCGCCACCTCGCTCCCTCACCTCAACAAAACACTTGTGTCTTCATGTAAACGCCTCAATGGGTGAGAACACCACCTTTTTTTTTATCAACGCCTCATTTATGTGTCGTGTTTAACTTCAGAAATCTGTACAAAATCTCTCGTTTGACACAAGTTACCCTCAATAATAACCGTTTAACAAGCAGAATGAGTCCAATAGTCAATAAACTCTTTCTGTCTCAGGGAGGTGGACAAGGTTCTCTCTGGCCTGGAGATCTTGTCGAAGGTCTTTGATCAGCAAAGTGCTTTTATGGTCTCGAAGATGATCCAACAGGTATGTCTTTAATAAAGTGAAGTGTCGGCAATGATTTATGTTAAATTAAACGATAATAAAGTACATTCAGGATTAGTGTTATTTTATCACAATCTTATTTTTAATCTCCATCTTTACTGTTTCTGTTTACATGAGGACCTTTTGTAGAATCTTTTTTTTTTGCGTTGGTCTTCTTATGTCGGAGACCAATTTTTTTTTGTGTTGAGCCCTTTATAATCAATTGAGGATTTACGTTTATTTTCTATTGATAAAGACAAAAGAACACAACAATATTAGCCCTGCCGGTGAAACGTTACTTACTCAGAATGTCAACGACAAGAACTGCATCTGATCAAATCTGTTCACAACAATGAATGCTTTTATGAACACTTTTTTTAAATTATATAATGTAATAAATATAAATATCTTGTCTTATGACACAATCTTCAAACAAAATAATGAAACTTTTTCAGCTATTTTTAGGTGAGACTAAAACGGTCTTTAAAAAAAATTGATTTGAAAATAATTTATTTAGCACGATTTGTAATAATTATATTATATTTCCATGATAATAAAACATAAGGATCATGAATTTATGTGTTCTTTCAAAGGCTTTTGATCAACAGTGTTTGGGGCAGAAAATCAACCATTTCCTGCATTCTCATAAAGTTCAGAAATACTTTCAGTGTGATGTTGCTTAACCACTATTATCTCAATAATACGGATGTAGTTTCAACCCAGTCAAGCTCTGGTTCTGATGTGTTTTTCTCCCATCAGTCGGTGAACCAGGGTGGAGACCAAGAGTTGGAGAATCTTGTCACCAAACTGGCCATTCTCAAAGACCTGCTGTCGTCCATAGAGAAGAAGGTACGCTCTTAATCCAGCACACAACGTTGGATTTTCATTTTTTTAACTCCTCCTTCACCAGGATGTTGTGGTTTGACACTATACTTTCAAGCCACAAAATCATCAACCATCTTTCATAAATAAAGCACAAGTCGAAGTATCAACTTCATGTGACCATTAGTCGTCCCTCACCATATGTCGCAACTTACTTTTTAGCTTTTTTTCAACAGCAGTTAAAACTAGACGCAACCACATAACTTGGTGGGAGGCACTAATTACCTACCCTACTCATAGTGCCAAAAAAAACTTCTTAACTCCCACCATGCCTTTCCACAAACCATTAGGTGCGGCTCATTGGTCGCTACAATACTGTATTTAAATTCTACGTCTAGGTGGCTTATGTAAAAAGCCATCGACAGCTGTGATTGGTTTGTCCAGGATGACCCCTCATATGAAATGTTGATTTGCAAATAAATGTTGTTAATTTAAACTTAATAACCGCAATAAACAAGGGACCATTGTAGAAGCATAAAGATGTAGCCAGAATGTGATTTAAAAAATCTAATGACAGTAAGTGTGCGAGCAGTGTGTTGAGCTGCTGGCAGGGAAGGAAACCAATCAAGTGATGCCTCCGACTCCACCTCCTCTGCTCCTGTTGGGTCACATCCAGGAAATGGGAAGCCGTTTCCTTGTTGACAACGACGCCGCAGCTGGCAACAATACTGCTGCGTGTGTGCGAGCGAGTGTGTCGGCCTCTCCTTATACTTTCTTTTTTTTTCTCTTTCTTTTTTTAGGCCCTGAAAGCCCTTCAGGACATGAGTTTGTCTTCTCCCTGCTCGCTCCCTCCTCTCTCCATGAGACACAGCAAAGCCATCCCTGTGCAGGCCTTTGAGGTGCGTGCACACACACACACACACCCACCAAGTCGCTAACAGATGTTAGCATTGATTTTAAAAAAACTATTCAGCCTTTTCTGAAAACGATTGCATGAAAGTTGACATGAACAACGTTGCAGTCGATCATATGAATTGAGTATGGGGTGGATGAATAACTCGGGTGGTTTAATAATGTTTTCAGTCTTCATTGAAGCTCAGTGTTCAAGGAGATTTGTCACAGGACCTGTTGAACTTGACTGCTCAGTGATGTCACTCTGCTGAAGAGTTCCCTGGCTCGGTGGAATGTTAGGGCTTCTTTCCTGTACTGTCATCAGTTAATGTGTCGTACCGTTTTAAGTCTTACTTTTTAAAGGAATATCAATCATAAAATCACTTGTGTATATATTTTTTTCTTCATATTTATTTCATAATTTTTGTACGTCTAAAATAAAATATTTACATTTTTAAGCGTGATTATTCATGGCGTTTGTTCATTGTTGCGATTAAGTTTGCATTGTCGTTGGTCATACTATACAAGTCATTGTATGTGACATTGTATGTGTAGCACAACATTTGATAGAATCGACGATAACATCTCTGTAAGCCAGGCCTGTATATTATGATGAAATGCTAAGAATTGAGTTAGACATTCATTGATTTGAATTAAATATCTTTATTTAACTTTTGAAGTATACTAATTAAAATCTTAAATAAGACAAATATGGATGCACAACAAACCTGGACAATATAACAAATATTAATAAATATCACATAAATTACAGTACAAAAATCTAAAAAAATAAATAATTAAACACTCACAATTCAAAATTTAAATGTGTGAACCTTAAACAAATATAAGATTAAGGTTACACCAATGGCTTATATAAAAATATTTTTTAACTTCTTATACAAACAAAAAAGAAAAAAAATGTGAAAGGCTCTGTCCGCGTTTGCTTCTGCCGCCACCTACTGTAGAGTGAGTGTAAGCGTTTTTTGTTGGCATTCTCCTAAATCACATGTATCTAAAGGGACATTAATCTACTTTAATATTGAAAGGTATATATGGCAGCCACACAAAGTGACTTTGAGTTTGACAATTCTATTTGGGATCATAAGCGAAAATGTCGATCCCATATAAATCGATCCCTCTTTTCTGATCATTGCTTGAGGTTTAGGTTCTTTCTCCCCAACTGCAGGTGAAACTGGACGTCTACCTTGCCGAGCTGACCAAGATCGGCAAGAGTCAGAAGTACACCCTGTCAGTTGACGTGGAGAGAGGATGGTTGGTGGTCATGAAGAAGGTGAAAGACAGTCAGGAGGACTGGACCACCTTCACACATGACAAAAGTGAGGAGAAACACTTTAATAACCACTGTGTTTGTTTTTTTTGACGCTCTGTCTGTCCTCGTCTCTCAGTTCGTCAGCTGATCAAGTCTCAGCGGGTCCAGAACAAGCTTGGTATTGTATTTGAGAAGGAGAAGGACAAGAGCCAGAGGAAAGACTTCATCTTTGCCAGTGCTAAGGTTTGATAACTTGTGTACAATACAAGTATAAAGTCGAGCTTCTGCGAACGTTCTAAGTTCTTCTGTTTCCTTGTGTTTCAGAAGCGAGAAGCATTTTGTCAACTGCTGCAGCTGATGAAGAACAAGCATTCCAACCAGGATGAACCAGACATGATCTCCGTCTTCATTGGCTCCTGGAACATGGGTGAGTGATAGAGTTGTGTATTGACAAGTATATTATTTGTTGTATCGTCGAGTACTTGACTCTGCTGTTGCAGAATTTACAGACCACATGACTCTTGAGGAAGCCGTAACTTCTTTCATTTGGTTTGAAACCAATATATGTCCAAACATCTGTTTTAAAAGCTGCTGGAATTTGTATCCTCTCGTCCTCAGTTATCACCAGGATCTTGCGGGATTTCATTGTTCAGCTGCGATTGAATTAGAAGTAGAAGTCATAGAATAAGTAGTAGAATAATTAGAAGTAGAAGTCGTAGAATAGAATAAGTAGTAGAAGAATTGGTAGTATAAGTAGTCGTAGAATCAGGAGTATTAGTAGAATAAGTAGAAGTAGTAGTGGGAGTAGAAGTAGAAATAGAATAAGTAGAAGTAGTAGAATTAGTTGTAAAAGTAGTAGAATTGGTAGTGTGTAAGTAGTTAAAGTAGTAGTAGGATTAGAAGTAGAATTAGTTGTAAAAGTACAAGTAGTAGTAATTGTAGTAGTAAGTAGATAAAAAGTGTTTTTAAAGGGGAAGGAGTTGAAATATACAAATATCACACATGTGTTTATCGATATCTTCTCACATCTCTTGTGAGTGATGGATTTATTTGACGTCTATCATGTCGAGTCTTTCCAAACCTCCTTCCGTTTTCCTTGTTTGCCAGCAACATCATTCAAACGTTCTTCTCCCGTGTGCATCTTCAGGCTCAGTGCCTTCACCTAAATCTGTGGCCTCCTGGGTTTTGTGCCGAGGTCTGGGGAAGACCCTCGACGAGATGACCGTCACCATCCCACACGACCTGTACGTCTTCGGAACTCAAGAAAACTCAGTGGGCGACCGAGAGTGGGTGGAGTCACTGCGGGTCATTTTGAAAGATCAGACGGAGCTGGATTATAAACTGGTGAGTTTAACTATTATTTACATGAATAAATATGCACTTTTATACTCGACCTGAATGACAATCTTCCGCTGTCGTGCACAGGTAGCGTTGCAGACTTTGTGGAACATAAAGATCGCAGTGTTGGTGAAACCAGAACATGAAAACCGGATCAGCCATGTGGGAATGTCGAGTGTCAAGACCGGGATCGCCAACACATTAGGTACTAAACTCCTTTAAATAAAAAAAAATAAATAATAAAAATGTTTCATTTCTTAAAGATAATCGTGCTTTTTTGGCACAACAGTTACATTTTTCAAAAGTTGTGAAGTAAGAATCATTGTTATTCAACTGTAGCAACATGCTAGTAATTGCTAACGCTAATGCTTATGATTGCTAATGCTAATGAAATTGTATTTTACTTTTCTGTGTTTTGTTTTTGGGTTTCAGTAAAAGTGAATGGATTTATCCCTATTGTTTCACAATTATTTGATCATTAT